>NC_089516.1:124128601-124428601 GCF_036850995.1 Saccopteryx leptura
ATTAAAACCAAAGTTGTGGTAAGAATGTGATGCAAAAAATTTTACCGCTGGAAACAGAATTTCAGTATCTTCAAAGAAAGAATATAGATAATTCTACCAGTTAATATGCTTTTTTTTTATTGCTGCTTCTTGATTACCACTTGGCTCACCTACCAATCAACATGTCATACCACTGTAAACACAGTCTTTATTTAGGACTGCAGAAAGAAGCAGGGTTAGGTCACATGCAGAAATAGGCCAGGATGTCTGAGTAGAAAGCACAGCATTTGAACATGGAGAATTTGTGTTTGAGACTAGCATCCTTAGCAATCCTGTTAACTATGTGACCTTGAACAAGTCATTTAACTTCTCTGAATTTTAGTTTCCTCATCTATTATTTAGAGGTGGTAATAATACCCATTTCACCGGTTTTTGAGTAATTAAATGAAATATGAGGTCTAACATTCAATTAATTTTTCAAGTCTCACCAATAACAGTCAATAAAAGGAACAGAAAATAACAACCTAAATGTAAAATTTTATAACCGTTAGTGAGATTACATATATGTGTGTGTGTATGTGTGTGTGTGTGTGTGTGTGTGTGTGTGTGTGTATATATATATATATTTACCTCATGAAATCACATTAACTACTTCATTAATTTTATTATTTTTATTTCACATTTTGTACCTATAACTTGCCTGTTTCTCTTGGCATATTACCGTTTTCACTTTCTTTGAAACAATTTTATGCCTGGTCTGAATGTTCAACCACGGTTACTGTACTCTTCTACAACTTCCTAAGAAGAATTTATCCAGTCCTGTTGGTTAAATACATTCAAATTTAATCACATTTCCCTAACCAGATTATAACTAACTATTTATATTCACCTTAAGTTTCTTATTCCTATATTTATATATTTAAACTTTGGTACATAAAGAGCAAGCAAAGCTTTTTACTTTGTTTCAAATGGCAATGCTTCCTCTCTGTAATAATAGTAGAAACATTCCAGAGGTTCACTTTAGCTCCAAAATATTATTAACATACTAAATAAATACTTTATATACATGGAGCTTTTCTAGGCAAATTACAATATCTAGTCAAAATAACTGGTCATAGTTCCATTTGTGTTAAAGGTTCACAAAGTAAATTTTAAAACACAGCTTCCAACTCTTAAAACTAAAATGTTATGAAGTTACAATAGTGTTATAGTGTTAATAGTTTTATAATTTCATTTATACTATTGGTTATTATACTTTTGATCATCCTTTTCTTTCACTAGGAGGTCAATTTCAACAAACAAAAATAAATAACAGTGTGCTTAATCTCTCAATGTGATAGCTTTTAGTGTGACAAACATTAAATTTCACTCACAAAATTGGGTTCTTATCTATTTATATAAATAGGAATTTTGAATTCTAAAAGATCATTTTTTAAATTATATAATTCATTATCACTAATATCTAAGTGACCATAGTCTACTAATTACCAACAGGGCTTTCATCAACCATGAGCAATAAACTCAAAAATCCCATTTTTTGGTTATATTAAGAAAAATGATCAAATCTTGCTATCATCAATCATACATTCACTTCTAACTAAACACACTAGCTATTGTTCTTTCTACACATCCTTTAACCACTAGAACATTAGCACTATTAAAATAATACATTAATATAACTATTTTGAAATACTGGATAATTCTTCATTAATCTCATCTAGTGATGATCCCACTGATGATTCAGGACTCAGAATGCTTTACTTCCAGTTAAAGCATTTTGGTTTAAAAAACACCACTATTCTGATTTACTCTTACATGCTTTCATATTAAAGTGGAACACCTTCTAGTGTAGTTTAATAGATTATATTAGCTTAAAAAATTAAATTATAGTAGTCTAAAAAATGGAAGTTTTACCTTATAGCCTATTGTCTTCCTATAATGAAGAATTTCTTTTTCCAGGAACTCAAATAAACGTGGTGGGAAAAACTGAAAATCCTGAACATTTGGCTGTTTTGAAGGTCGTGGAGCCTGTGAAGAAGAAACGCATGAGATATATATATTTTTTCAGTACATAAAGCAAACATATTTATTTGTTACTATTTGTTTTCTATGTAGAAACATAAATACAATGAAATCCACAGATATGGCTAGGCCATATCAAGTACTTGTCTGTATTATTGTTATATTTTTGGGACTATTATTTAGCACTAAGTACGTATAAGTAAATCTGAATCACAATGTTACAAAATAATTCTGCTGTAAGACATAAAAACAAGCCTCATACTCTTTTTTTACCTTTGGAACCTTTGGCTCACTGACACGCAAAGCCTCTCTAAAGTAGGCATCCACTGCATAGTTTGCTTTGCGTTCTCGTTTAGGAGGTTCAATCCATTCCACCATTCCAAGCTATACACAGCAAACAAGAATGAAGAGTATGATTACTGCAAACTTTTTTTTTAATCAAGCACATCAAGGTTGCAGAAGCATGAGAAAATTAAAGCCCTTAAAAACAATAAAAACTAGCTTTTCTTTAAGTCACAGTCATACATCCCAAGTGCCAAAACCTTGCCCTGGATACCAAGTTCAGATGCAAGATGGTTTTCTTTATTTTCTTTTTAAGTAAATTTAAAACTTGATTCTTGCTCATTATACTAAGTGAAATAAGTAAATCAGAAAAAGCAAAGAACTATATGATTGCATCCATAGGTGGGATATAAAACCGAAATGCATGGACACAGATAAAAGTGAAGTAGTTACCAAAAGGAGCAACATGGAATACAGAGGAATAAAGAGGGACAATAATACAGTGAGCAGAAATGATCTAACTTTGGGTGATAGGCACACAACACAGCCAACAATTCAAATGCTATATAAATGTTTATCCAAAACCTATGTACTCTTATTGATCAATGCCACCTCATTAAATTTAATTTCTAAATAAAATATTAATAATAATGACAGCCATGGCCTGACCAGGTGGTGGCGCAGTGGATAGAGCATTGGACTGGGATAAGGAAGGACCCAGGTTCGAGACCCCCGAGGTCACCAGCTTGAGCGCAGGCTCATCTGGTTTGAGCAAATCTCACTGGCTTGGACTCAAGGTCGCTGGCTTGAGCAAGGGGTTACTCAGTCTGCTGAAGGCCCACGGTGAAGGTATATATGAGAAAGCAATCAATGAACAACTAAGGTGTTGCAACAAAAAACTTCTCATCTCTCTCCATTCCTGTCTGTCTGTTTCTATCTATCCCTCTCTCTGACTCTCTCTCTGTCTCTGTAAATAAATAAATAAATAAATAAATAAATAACAATTATATATGTAAAAAAAAAACCTTAGTTCTTCCTTAGTAATTGAGAAAAACTTGCAAAATCTGGTTTGTATTTTATGCCTAATAAATAAAGCATAGGCCAAAAGTAGGTTTACAGCTATAAGTATGAAAACACAGAGTTTATTCCTGTATTATTATTAGTTTCTGTAGTATTTTCCATACAAACAACTATAAACCTACATTTGCCCTACCCTGTAGTTATCAAATGAAGAAAGAAGACTAACATTGACTCAGGTGATTTTGTTAGGATTACAAATTAGAAAACAGCTGAAAGGGGTAAATAATGACTACCAATATGACAGGTATATATCCCTTAAAATCAGAATAAATTTTTGAATGAGAACACTTGGTAAGGTAGCTATGGAAAAAGTCAGTGAAATAAAAATGACCAGAATTTGAAACCACAGTCTGCCACTTTATCTGCTGTCTAACTTTGGGTAAATTAATTCTTCCATCTGTAAAATAGGAATAGGAATACTTACCTTAAGGATTAAATCTGACCATATATGTGAAATCATCAGGTAAACTACCAAGAATTCAATGTAAGTTTTTATTTATTTTGTGAGAGACAGACAGGGAAAGAAATGAGAAGCATCACCTCAGAGCTGTGGTGCTTTGGTTGTTCATTGATTGCTTTCTCATATGGTATGTATCTTGACTACAGGGCTCCAGCTAAGCCAATGAACCCTGGCTGAAGCCAGCCAGCAACCTTGGGCTTAAGCAAGTAACCTTGGGCTTCAAGCCAGTGACCTTTGGGCTCATGCCAGGAACCATGGGGTCATGTCTATGATCCCGCATTTAAGCCAGTGACCCCACACTCAGGTCGCTGAGCCCACATTCAAGCTGGTGGCCTTGGGGTTTCAAACATATGTCCTCAGTTTCCCAAGGTGACTCTTTATCCACTGCACCATCACCTGGTCAAGCCAATGTACATTATTATTAAACATCCAAAGTGGAGTGAACACTTATTTGGTAGCACTACAAAATTTCACTCCAATAGCAGCTAGAAAATATAATTTAAAAATAAATACATAGAGAGATAGAAGATGGAGGCAGAGTAGGTGAATGTCATACCCACCCTCCCAGGACCAAACTAAAGTTACAACTAGATTTTTTTTAAATTTTTATTTACTTATTCATCTTAGAGAGGAGAGAGAAAGAGAGAAGGGAGGAGCAGGGAGCATCAACTCCCATATGTGCCTTGACCAGTCAAGCTCAGGGCTTTGAACCGGCAACCTCAGCATTCCAGGTCAACAATTCATCCACTGAGCCACCACAGGTCAGGCTACAACTAGATTTAACAACAATAATCCAGGAGAGATTCCAAAACGGCAACGGAGTAGGCTAATGTTACAACTGCCACCTCCCAGGACCAAATTGGATTACAATTTAATTTAAAAACAATCATCTTGAAAAACCAACTTTGGACTAAAAGAAGAGGAGTCTATAACCCAGGATCCCAGAAGAAGCCACACTGAGATTGGTAGGAAGGGTGGAGCCGCAGAAAAGGCTACCCTGCTCCCAGGAGCAAGTGGCAGCTGAGGGTCCAGAGGAACTCTCACTGCGGTGAGGGTCACCTGATAGGTATGGGTGCTCAGGCCCAGGATGAGAGCCCCAGTTTAGAGCCCCAGAGCCTAGAAGAGGCACCCAGACAGCATTTGGCCAGGGTTGAAAAAAGCCAGGGTTTCCGTCTGCAAAAAAGAGAAGGAGCTCTTGGAGACACAGACTCTATCTTAAAGGGCCCATGCAGAAAAACTTGTTCACACCCACTTACTGGGGGCTCCATCTGAGAGAGGGCTGAGAAGACTAGAGTTGCAAGAGGAGAATGTAAAGTTGAAGGCCCAGGAAGAAACACTGTGGGGGAAGGCCACCGGAATCCTTGTGCTAAATCATTCTCCAGTACTGCAGTCACCATCTTTCTTAGGTAGAACAATACCCTCTGAGTGGCATCAGCCTGGGTAAAAACAATTGCTCTGTCCTCGGGAGTCTCTCCTGCCCCAGTCAAAAAAAATTGGGTCATTCTGAGAAGCCAGGAAGCAGGGGGTGCACCAGTGACACAGTTTTTTGGTGTTGAGCCTGGAGCTTTCCTCCACAGGCTTCTGAGACTAAGACTGGTTATTCTGCCTCATGGGAGACTAACTAGAAACTGTCCAGACTGTAGGCAGACCACACTTCAGGGTCTCCGAGGCTACATCAACGGGACCCCTAAAGTCAAACACTACTGAGGTCTGTGAAAAAAGTCTGCAGAGACTGACAGCTGGGGCTGAGGGGTGGACACATGCCCACCACACTTCTTAATCCCTGAATTGCCTCAGGTTCTAGACTCTACCAGAGGTTTTTCCTATGGCCAAGCAAAACAAGCAACCAGCAGACAGAGGCTGCAGGAGGCAAGACTCAGGGAACCTTGGCCTTTTAAGGGGACCTTCTCCCAGGCTCAGTGTGGGTAAAACTAGGTGTTCAGCTTGGTATTTGCATTTTCACGTGGGACCAGCAGAGTCAGCCACAAACTCTGGATTGCTTGTAGCTCCAAGAAGGTTGCTGACAGTCAGTCACAGGCAGTGTCTCCCACTGGTCTGTGACAGGTTCTTGCTAGGGAGGCCCAGAGCTGGCACAACAGTGGCCAGCTGCAGAAAGCATTGGTTCAGGACCTAACAACTCTTGCTAGAGTGGTATCATAAGGAAGGGTTCCTCACACCAGGCACAGCAGTGATGAGTTCCAATATCTGTGATCAGCACCAGCACAGTGGCTCATGTGCATTGGATGAGGTAGAGCTCCACAGCCAGTAGGCCTGGGTCCTGGATATCCTGCCTTGCTGTACTAGATTCCACAGGGCAAAGGGAGAGAGTGCTCTGATCAAGGTGCTTAGCCATTTTCTGGGGGGGACACAGTCTGCCCCAGGAGAGAACTCTCTCAGCCTTCCTCCCTGAGACCAGGGTCTCAACAGTTGTAAGAACTTCTGCAAAGGGGATTGTTAGCCCCACTCGATCTGAGCCTCCTGCTTACCTTGTTGGGGACAAATAAAATTAGAGTATCTAGCAGTGGCTGAGGGATAAAGCTCTGGAGTAGGGGCCATATTCCCCATACGGAACTCCTGACCAAGAGACCCCTGAAGTAGGGGATCCCACTAACATTGTATTCCCTACCTCAGCTGGTCTAAACCAATAAGCTTGCAACCAATAGAGAGGTTGTCTGGGTGAGGCCATTCTGAACCTATACTGCAGTCTTTCTATAGAAGACTCCGTGGGAAGAACAGGCAGCTGAAAGAGGAGGAGAAGCTAAAAGTGGAGACAAATCTTACAGAGCTGGGGCTTTTATGGAGCTGCTATCATCTCTAAGCAGAAGGAAGCTAATCCTTAAACACAGGTTGGCCCCTTCCACATTAGTCAGGCACAGAAAACTCAAACAAAAATAGTGAAAGGAGCAGTAGCTGCATACAGATAGCCTATGGCGGGTTAAAACAATAGCTGATGCCAACCCAAGAAGATCCAGAACCAACACAGCTGGTAATGGGTGACACACAGCACCAATGCTAGACTCAGCTAGGTATATAAGCAGCACACACAAAGGAAGAGTCAAGCAGGCACAAGACACTGTGGAGAATAAATACGCCGAACAAGACAGATATTGCACAGTGTGTAATACAAATGAGCAAGGTCGACCTTAGAGCCAGCCAGCCAGAAGGAATAACTGTACTCACTAAAGGACCAACTGCATTCAATACTCACATACAACAAGAAGAAAACAGCATTCTCAAGAAGCATTCCTAGAACAAGGAAAACAGGTGGCCTGGTGAGCACACCAATTCCATCTTCCTCATAAAGACAACACAAAAATTTCAAAGTCAGACAGTGCTATGGAATACACAGACAAAATGGACAAAGAAATGTGACCCAAATGAATCAACAAGAGAAATTCCCAATAGAAGTAACCAAATGAAATGGAAGAAACCAAACTGCCAGCCATAGAGTTTAAATAATGATTTTTAGGATGCTCAACAATCTTAGAGTAACAATTAATGCACATAATGAGAACCTAAATAAAGAGATAGCAAGCATCAAAATGAATATTGAAATCATAAGGAAAAAAAAACAGTCATAAATGGCAAATACAATATCAAAAATGAAAACTGCACTAGAAGGAATCAACAGCAGGCTGGATGAAGCAGACCATCGAATCAGTGATTTAGAAAGCAAGATAAATATAAGCTCAGAAGTAGAGCAGCAAAACAAAAAGAAGCACAAAAAGACTGAGAAAACTCTAAGAAAGCTCTGTGACAACATGAATAGAAACAACATCCACATCATAATGGTACCAGAAGGAGAAGAGAAAGAACATGGGATAGAGAACCTGTCTGAAAAACTAATACCTGAAAATTTCCCTAAATGGATGAAGAAAAAAATCATACAAGTTCAAGAAACACAGAGAGTCACATTAAAGAGGAACCCTAGGAAGCCTACGTGAAGACACATCATAATTAAAATGCCAAAGTTAAGAGACAAAGAAAGAATACTAAAAGTTGCAAGAGAAAGGCAGTTAATAACCTACAGAGGAGCCCCCACAAAGATGAATTCGACTTCTCAACAGAACACTTGAGGCCAGAAGGGATTGGCAAGAAATATTCAAAGTGATACAAAACAAGAACCTACAACCAAGACTACTTTATCTAGCAAGACTATTGTTTAAAATTGAAGGAGAAGTAAAAAGCTTCCCAGATTAAAAAAAAAAAAAAAAAGAGTAAAGGAATTTATTACAACCAAACCAGTACTGCAAAAAATGTTAAGGGGCCTGCCATTAAAAGTACAAAGGGAAAAAATAAATCGAAAAAATAGGATTGTAGATTTAAAGAATAAAATGGCAATAAATAAGTACATATCAATAATAACTTTAAATGTAAATGGATTAAAGGCTCCACTGGAGCAAAGTTGAACTGGGTGTTGAAGATGGATCTATGGCCTCTGCCTCGGGTGCTAGAATGGCTCCAGTAGCAACAGAGCAATGTCCCAGATGGATAGAACATCACCCACTGGTGAGCTTCCCGGGTGATCTCAGTCGGGCACATGCAGGAATCTGTCTCTTTACTGCCCCACTTCTCACTTCAGAAAAATACAAAAAAAAAAAAAAAAAAAAAAGAGAGAGAGAAAATTTCACCCTGCATCTAAAAGAACTAAAATAAGAACAACAAATAAGCCTAGAGAAAGTAGAAGAAAGGAAATAATGAAGATCAGAATGGAAATAAAAGACATAGAGGCTAAAAAAACAGTACAGAAAATCAATGAAACCAAGAGCTGGTTCTTTGAATAGGTAACCAAGATTAATGAACCTTTAACCAGATTCATCAAGAAAAAAAGAGAGAAGACTCAAATAAATAAAATTTGAAATGAAAATGGAGAAGTAACAACTGATACCACTGAAATACAAAGGATTATAAAAAAAATTCTGAAGATTTATATGCTAAAAAATTGGACAACCTAGGTGAAATGAATAAATTCCAACAAACACACAATCTTCCAAATATCAATCTGGAAGAAGCAGAAAACCTAAAATAGACAGATTATAGCAAATGAAATTGAAACAGATATCAAAAAACTCCCAGCAAACAAAAGTCCTGGACTAGATGGCTTCACAGGCGAATTTTACCAAACATTCAAAAAAGAACTAACACCTATCCTTCTCAAGCTATTACAAAAAATTCAAGAAGAAGGATGACTTCTAAGCTCCTTTTATGAGGCAAGCATTATCCTCATTCCAAAACCGGGTAAAGACACTACAAAGAAAGAAAGCTATAGGCCAGGGATCGGGAACCTTTTTGGCTGAAAGAGCCATGAATGCCACATATTTTAAAATGTAATTCCGTGAGAGCCATACAACCACCCATGTATGTTATGCATTATCCAATAAAAATTTGGTGTTGTCCTGGAGGACAGCTGTGATTGGCTCCAGCCACCCACAGCCATGAACATTAGCGGTAGGAAATGAATGAATTGTAATACATGAGAATGTTTTATATTTTTAACATTTTTTTATTAAAAATTTGTCTGCGAGCCAGATGCAGCCATCAAAAGAGCTACATCTGGCTTGCGAGCCATAGGTTCCTGATCCCTGCTATAGGCCAATATCCCTGATGAACATAGATGCTAAAATTCTCAACAAAATATTAGCAAATCAGATCCAGCAAAACATTTAAAAAATCATACATCATGATCAAATGGGATTTTCCCCCAGGAGGCAAGGCTGGTACAATATTTGCAAATCAATCAATGTGATTCATCACATAAACAAAAGAAAGGATAAAAATCACATGATTATATCAATAGACACAGAAAAAGCATTTGATAAAATCCAGCACCCATTTATAATCAAAACTCTCAGCAAAGTGGGAACACAGGGAACTTACCTCAACATGATAAAGGCCATCTGTGACAAACCCACAGCCAACATCATACTCAATGGAAAAAACTTAAGAGCAATCTCCTTAAGATCAAAAACAAGGCAGAGGTGCCCCCTTTCACCACTAGTTTTGGAAGTCCTAGCCACGGCAATCAGAAAAGAAGATGAAATAAAAGGCATCCAAATTTGAAAAGAAGAAGTAAAATTATCATTATTTGCTGATGACATGATACTGTATATAGAAAACCCTAAAGCAAGGGTCTCAAACTCAACTCAGCATGTGGGCCGCAGAGCAAGATCACAGCTGTTCGGCAGGCCGCACTAGGTCTACAAAAGGCAACTGTTACGCAACGCTTTTCTCACTGCAGTTGAAAACAAAAAAAAAAAATCAGTACAACAAGCACAATCGTACATGCAGTATACTCAGTGTCACAAAACGAACAGAAACCGTAGTTCACATCACAACTGCTGTTAACTAAGCTAATATCTAGCTAGGATGCCAGAGAAATGAAAAATACAAGTAGGCCCCTAGGCTTACTTAATTTTATCCAAAATATTTTTAACTTCGTGGATTAGTCTGCGGGCTGCACAAAATTGTTCGGTGGGCCGCATGCGGCCCGTGGGCCGCGAGTTTGAGACCCCTGCCCTAAAGTCTCAGTCAAAAAACTACTAGACCTGATAAATGAATTCGGCAAGGTAACAGGATATAAAATTAGTATTCAGAAATCAGTGGCATTTTTATACACCAACAGTAAAATATCTGAAAGAGAAATTAAGAAAACAATCCCTTTCACTATGGCAACAAAATAAAAATAAATAAATAAATAAATAAATAAATAAATAAAATACCTAGGAGTAAATTTAACCAAGGAGGTAAAATATTTGTACTCGAAAAACTATAAGACAAAAAAAATGATACAAACAAGTGGAAGCATATATTGTGTTCATGGATAAGAATAAACATCATTAAAATGTCTTTAGTACCCAAAGAAATCTATAAATTCATTGCAATTCCTATTAAAATACCAATGGCATACTTCAAAGATATAGAACAAATATTCCAAAAATCTATATGGAACCAAAAAAGAATTTGAATAGCTTCAGCAATCTTAAAAACAAAGAATAGAGTGGGAGGTATCACACTTCCTGATACCAAGTTATACTACAAGACCACTGTAATCAATACGGCTTGGTACTGGCATAAGAACAGGCATACAGATTAATGGAACAGAACAGATAACCCAGAAATAAACCCATGCCTTTATGAGCAATTCATATTTGACAAAGGAGGTGAGAGCATATAAAGGAGTCAAGACAGTCTTTTTAAGAAATGGTGTTGGGAAAATAGCACAGGTACATGCAAAAAAATGAAACTAGACCACCAACTTACACCATTCACAAAGATAAACTGAAAATGGATAAAAGACTTAAACCCAAGTTGTGAAACCATAAACATCTTGGAAGAAAACAAAGGCAGTCAACTTTCCGACATCTCTCGTAACAATATTTTTGCCTATTTATCTCCAACTGGCAAGTAAAATAAAGAACAGGATGAACAAATGGGACTATATCAAACTAAAAAGCTTTTGTTCAGCAAAAGACACCACTAAAAACATAAAAAGACAAACTACACAATGGGAGAACATATTTGCCAATATGTCTGATAAGGGGTGAATAACCAAAATTTATAAAGAACTTCTAAAACTCAACACCAGGAAGATAAACAATCCAATTAAAAAATGGACAAAAGAACTGAATAGACATTTCTCCAAGAGGACATACAAATGGCCAATTGGCATATGAAAAAATGTTCAATGTCCCTGATCATCAGAGAAATGCAAATTAAAACCACAATGAGATACCACCTCACACCTGTCAGAATGGTGCTCATTAACAAATCAACACTCAGTAAGTGCTGGTGAGGGGAAATGCAGACTGGTGCAGCTACTGTGGAAAACAGTATGGAGATTCCTCAAAAAATTAAAAATGGAATTGCCTTTTGACCCAACTATCCCACTTTTAGGAATATATCCTAAGAATACCAAATCACTGATTCAAAAGAAGATATGCACCCCCATGTTTACTGCAGCATTGTGTACAATAGACAAGATCTGGAAACAGCCCAATTGTCAATGGATGAGTGGATTAAAAAGTTCTGGTACAGATACACGATGGAATACTACACAACCATAAAAAATCTTACTTTTTGAGATGGCATGGATGAACCTAAAGATTGTTATGCTAAATGAATTAAGTCAGGCAGAGAAAGACACATGTCATATGATCTCACATATATGTGCAATCTAATGAACAAAGCAAGCTGAGGAATGGAAAAGAGGTAGAAGCAGGATCACAGGGAGCAGAGGGACAGCTGTCAGAGGGAAGGGGATGAGGGGATGTGATGAAAGAAGGTAAAGGGATTAGTGAAATTATACCTACATAACACAGAGATATAGATAACAGGAGAGCAAATCCCAGAGGGAAGGGGGAATGGAGTTATGGGGAGGGGGGCAAAGGGGGTGTATATAGGGACACAGGGGTTGGGGTGAATGTGTTATATTGAGTGGGACACTTGAATCCATGTTAACACAGTAAATTAAAATTAATAAATATTTAACAAAAAAAAAGAACTATAATCCAGAATAACCAACTCAAGACTAATGAAGAGGACTCTTATTCTTATTACCAAGAATTCACAGAAGAAACCACAGCAAGGCTGATAAGATGCAAGAATGTCTGTATTCACTCCCACCAGAGGCAGCTGAAGTTCATGAGAGTAACTGAAGCTTTAGGGGGGATTTCCTGAGAAGTGTGGGGCCTATACCCCAAGCCAGGCCTCCTGTTCCAGAGCACTACAGCAGAGATGATGTTGGTCAAATAAATTTGTAAATATGATATATGTTTGTTCACTTATAGTTTGCATTGGGTGTGGGGACATGCTGTAAGCAGGCAGGGTTGTTATAGCCTAAGGCTTAGTTTTAAGACTAAACTTTTCCACACACCCTTGACTGCTGCATGATGTGGGGTGGTGCACTCTCATGAAGAATCCCATTTACACCTCAGATAAGTGACTCTGTATCAGAGACTTCCTTGTTTGTATATTGGATTAAAGGTTTTGATTTCTAAACTATGAAATGGGGCAGAGGAGCCCATGCTGGGGGAGAGCAGAGAAAGGCCACATGGAGGAGAAGAGAAGCAGCCTAGATGGCAGAGTGCTGAGGGAGAAGCCAGTTTGTGCAGAGAGAAGGAGATGGGGAACAGAGGTGAATAGGCTGGTGAGGTAGAAACTCTGATTCTAGGAAACTCGGATAAGTCAGTGGCTTTGGAAGCCAAATGAAAAGGGAAGTATTTTCCCACTGTGTGTATTTCTCGTCCGCCAGGTGTGAACTAGGATTAAAGCTAATGGCCCACCAGTTCTTGGCTCCGTTGTTTCATTACTGTCTGTCCGAATCAAATGCGAACCTACATGGGCCAGGCAGCTGTGATGGTGGCTGTGGCTACTGGCTTTACAGATGAGGTGACCACATATCATTTGTCTGTGAAAAGCAGTGAAGTTTCTGTCTGCCAGAAAGAGACAGGAGTCCTTAGAGATGCAGGCACCCTCTTAAAGGGCCAGTAAACAAAATATCATTCACAGGCAGTTACCCTGGGCTCTGGTGGAGGTAGGGCTGAGCAGACTAGAATCAAGGAGATGACTCGGGTTTGTGGCACTGGGAAGAAACATGAGGGGACAGGCACCAGGATCCTTGTGTGGAATCATTCTCCAATACCACAGTCACCATCTTCTTGGGTGGAGCACTCCCCTCCATACAGCATTGGTTGGGGGAAAGTAATTTCTCCATTCTCAAAACACCCTCTTTTCCTACCCTGAGGAGATTTGGCCCTGTTGAGGAGTCAGAGGCTTTGGCCAGCGAGTAGAAGTCTGGGCAGACTCAGAGGGTGACAGTGATTCAGTTGTCTAGCTTTGAGGCAGGAACCATTTCCACCACTTTCCTGTGAATCTGACTGGTGGC
The DNA here is from genome assembly GCF_036850995.1 of Saccopteryx leptura. Taxonomy (NCBI): domain Eukaryota; kingdom Metazoa; phylum Chordata; class Mammalia; order Chiroptera; family Emballonuridae; genus Saccopteryx; species Saccopteryx leptura. The sequence continues at coordinate 124,142,308 of NC_089516.1, forward strand.
TTCCCCTGATGGGAAATTCAATAAGAACACCTTCCTGGTTGCTGGAATACCCACCCTCCAGGCTCCAGAGGCCCCACCCTACTGTTTCCTAGTGGCTCTGCCCTTTTGAGGTAGGAGCCAAATCCAGAAAAGATTGAGAGTTGTGGCTCTGGGGTAGAGGCTACACCCATCACCTTTCTTGAAGCCTGACAGGCACCTTCCTCTCAGGGTATATCCTCTAGTTCCAGTCTCCTGACTCCACCAAAGGTTCTTTAAGTGACTGAGCTTAACAGGAAACCAGCAAGCAGAGGCAAACAGAGATCTTGTGGTGCCATAGGACTTTTGCTGACCTGCCCCAAGGCCCAGGGCTGCTAAAAGCCAGCCTTGGTGTGCAGTTTGGTCCTTCCTGCACTCACCTAAGCACAGCAAAGCAGCCACAAACTTTGGATCACTTGTAGCTCCAAACAGGTTGCTGAGGGCCAGTCACAGGCAGCATCTTACATTGGCCTGGACCAAGTTACCACTCAAGAGACCCAGAAACAACACACCCAGTGGCCAGCTTCAGACCACATAAGATCTGGATCCAATTAGCTTCACAAGCAGCATATCTAAGAAAAATCTTGTCAGGCACCAAAACCAGTTGAGACAAATCCTGCTTTCTGTGATCAGTACCTGCACAGCAACTCACTCACTTTGGTTGAGGTAGAGCTTCACAGTCAGCCAAACTGAGGGTCAAGCCCATGCACAATGTTTCAATAGCAACCAAGTCTCAATTACAACAGAAGGGCCCACATAACACACACAAGGGACATTACTGGAGCACCCAGCTCAGGTGACCAAAGAAACTGCACCACTAGACACAACAGAACACATACTACATAATGCCACACCACAAAGACTGAGGAATTATAGCAGATCTATCTAATACACAAAAACAAACACAAAGAGGCAGCTAAACTGGGGAGAAAAAGAAACAGTTCCCAAATGACAAAACAGAATAAATCTACAGAAAACAGAATAAGTCTATAGAAAAAGAGCTACATGTAATGGAGATAAGATACAGAGTTCCAAGAAATGGTTATAAAGATACTAAAAAAAAAAGTGAATTCAACAAAGAGATAGCAAATGTAAAAAAGGACATAGAAACCATAAAAAGGAACCAATCAGAAATGAAAAAAACACAGTATCAACATCACGAATACACTGGAAGGACTAAACATTAGAATGGAGGAAGCAGAGGATCAAATCAATGGTTTCAAAAACAAGGTAGAAAAAAACACCCAAGCAGAGCAGCATAAAGAAAAAACAAAATTTTAAAGCATGAAAATAGTTTAGAAGACCTTTCAGGCCCTGGTCGGTTGACTCAGAGTGTCGGTCCAGTGTATGGAAGTCCCAGGTTTGATTCTCAGCCAGGGCACACAGGAGAAGTGCCCATCTGCTTCTCCACCCTTCCCCCTATCCTTTCTCTCTATTTCTCTCTTCCTCTCCCGCAGCCAAGGCTCCATTGAAACAAAGTTGGCCGGGCACTGATGATGGCTCCATGGCTTCCACCTTAGGTGCTAGAATGACTCCAGGTGCAATGGAGCAATGTCCCAGATGGGCAGAGCATCGCCCCCTAGTGGGCATACTGGGTGGATCTTGGTCGGGCACATGTGGGTGTCTGTGTCTCTGATTCTTCACTTTTCACTTCAGAAAAATACAAAAAAAAGGACCTTTAAGATAACGTGAAGCATAACAACATTCAAATCACAGGAATACCAGAAAGAGAATAGGCAGAGCAAGAGATTCAGAGCCTACTTGAAGAAATAATAACACAAAAGTTCCCTAAGCTGGTAAAGAAAAAAGATACCCAAGAAGTGCAGAGAATCTCAAACAATATGGATTTGAAGAGGACCATAACAAGACACATCATAATGAAAATTACAAGTGTTAAAAACAAAGAGAAAATTTTAAAAGCAGCAAGAGAAAAGCAGTTAGTTACCTACAAGGGAGCTCCCATGAGACTGTCATCTAATTTTTCAACAGAAACAATTCAGGCCATAAGGGATTGGCATGAAATATTCTAAGTGATCAAAATAAAGGACTTAACACCAAGACTACTTCACCCAGCAAGGGTATCATTTAAAATTGAAGGAGAAATAAAGAGCCTACAGGCAAGAAAAAGCTAAAGGAGTTTGTTACCACCAAACCACTATTACAAGAAATTTTAAAAGGCCTGGAAGAGGTAAAAGAAGAATAAAGAAGGGAGAAGGGAGAATGAAGAAGAGAGGACCAAGAAAGGAACACACTTAATAAAATAAAATGCCAATGAAATGTGTACCTATCAAAAATCACTTTAAATGTAAGTGGCTTAAATGCTCCAATTAAAAGGCATAGGGTAGCTGAATGAATAAAAGAGCAAGAACCACCACAGAATGAAAGATACATGCAGACTACAGATAAATGAGTGGAAAAAGATTTATCATGTAAATGGAAAGGGCAAAAAAGCTGAGATAGCAATACTTGTATCTGATAAAATAGACTAAAACAAAGGCTATAGTAAGAGACAAGAAAGACATTACAGAATAATAAAGGAAGTGATCCAATATGAGGGTATAATCCTTGTAAATATTTATGCACCCAACATAGGAACACCTAAATATGTAAAGCAAATCTTGATGGACTTAAAGGGAGACACTGACAGCAACAGTCATAGTGGGGGATTTTAACACCCCACTGACATCTATGGACAGAACTTCCAGACATAAAATCAGCAAGAAAATGGTGTCCTCAAATGACACACCAGGTCAGATGGACTTGATGGGTATATTCAGTGAATTTATATCCAAAGCAGCAGAATATACATTCTTCTCAAGTGCCCATGAAACAATTTCTAGAATAGACCATATGTTAGGATATAAAACAAAGCTCAATAATTTAAGAATACTGAAATCATATCGAGCATCTTCTCTGACCATAATGCTATGAATCTAGAATCACAAGAGAAGAAAACAAAAATACACAAAGATATGGAAGTTAAGTAGCATGTTACTAAACAATTAACATGTCAGGTGAACAATGACATCAAGGAAGTAATCAAAAGATACCTTGAAACAAATGTAAATGACAACACAATGCAAAATCTATGGGATACAGAAAAAGCAGCAGAAGAGGGAAATTCATAGCATTACAGGTCTACTTCAAGAAACAAAAAAAAATCTCAAATAAATAATCTAATTTTACATTTAAAGGAACCTGACCAAAAAAAAAACAAATAAAGGCCAAAGTGAAAGTAAGAAAATAATAAATATTAGAGCAGAAATAAACAAAATATAGCCTAAAAAAACAATAAAAGGTCAGTGAAATGTAGAGCTGGTTATTTGAAAAGATAAACAAGATTGACCAAAATTTATCAAGACTCATCAGGAAAAAAGAAAGAAGACCCAAATAAAATCATAGATGAAAGAGAAGGGACAACAGATACCAAAGAAATACAAAGGATTGTAAGATAATATTACAACTATATGCCAACAAATTGGACAATCTAGATGAAATGGATAAATTCCTACAAACATTCAGTCCTCCAAAACTGAATCAAGAATAATCAGAGAATCTCATCAATTATAACTAGTGAAATCGAAGCAGGAATCAAAATACTCCCAATAAACAAAACTCCCAAATCAAATGGCTTCACTAGTGAATTTTACCAAACATTCAAAGAAGAATTAAACCCCGTCCTTCTCAAACTATTCCAAAAATTTCAAGAGGGAAGACTCCCAAGCTCATTTTACGAGGCCAGCATTATTGTAACTCCAAAACCAGATAAAGACAGTACAAAGAATGAAAATTATAGGCCAATATCCCTGATGAACATAGGTGTTAAAATTCTCAACAAAATATTTAGCAAACCAGATTCAGCAATATTTTAAATAAATCCCACCATGATCAAGTGGGATTTATTCTGGGAATGCAAGGTTGGTACAACATCTGCAAATCAATAAACGTGATGCATCACATAAACAAAATGTAGGATAAAAATCACATGATCATATCAATAGATGCAGAAAAAGCATTTGATAATACCTAGCACCCAATTATGTTAAAAACTCTCAGCAACGCAGGAGTAGAGGGAATATACTTCAGCTTAACAAAGGCCATATATGACAAGCCACAACATTCATACTAAATGGGCAAAAACTACAACCATTTCCCTTAAAATCAGGTATACCCAATATCACTACTCTTATTCAATATAGTACTGGAAGCCCTACCCATAGCAATCAAACAAGAAAATATGAAAAGCATCCAAATTGGAAAGGAAGAAATAAAACTGTCATTACTTGCAGCAGACATAATACTGTACATAGAGAACCCTAAAGATATCATTAAAAAAAAAAACTACTAGAACTTTTAAATAAAAATCAGTAAAGTAGCAGGATACAAAATAAATATCCAGAAACCTGTTGCATTTTTACATACCAATAATGAACTATCAGAGGAAAAACTATAAAAGGAAACAATACCATTCAAAATTGCTTTAAAAATGATAAAATATCTAGTAATAATTTTAACCAAGAATGTAAAAGACTTGTACTCACATAATTTCAAGACACTAAAGAAAAAAATTGAAGAGGATAGAAATAAGATGAAGCATATACCGTGTTCATGGATAGGAAGAATTAACATTATTCAAATACTTCCCAAAGCAATCTGCATATTCAATGCAATTCCTATCAAAATACCAATGGTGTATTTCACAGAACTAGAAAAAATATTCTAAAAATTTCTATGGAACCACAAAAAATACTGAATAGCCACACAAGTTGGAGGAACCATGCTGCCTGATCAAACTATACTTCAAGGCCATAGTAATCAAAACAGCATGGTACTGGCATCAAAACAGATATATGTAAACACAATTAATTAAATTAAAAAAACAGATATATACAATAAATCAATGGAAGAGAACAGAGCCCAGAAATCAGCCCACACCTATATGGTTAATATCCAAAATTTATAAAGAATTTACAAAACTCAACACCAGGAAGACAAACAATGCAATTAAAAAATGAGCAAAGGACCTGAATACACACTTTTCTAATGAAGACACACAGATGTCCAATAGACATATGAAAAAATTCCCAATGTCACTAGTCACCAGAGAAATGTGAATTAAAACCACAATGAGGCCAGTGGCTCAGTGGATCAAGCATCGGCCCATTGTATGGACATCCCATTTTGGATTCCCAGTCAGGGCACACAGGAGAAGTGACCGTCTGTTTCTCTTCCCCTTCTCTCCCTCTTCCTCTCCCTCAGCCAGTGGCTCAACTGGTCTAAGCATGCTGAGGATAGCTTGGTTGGTCCAAGTAGTCAGCCTCAGGTGCTAAAAATAGTTTGGTCGTCAAGCATTGGCCCCAGACACGGTTGCCAGGTAGATCCCAGTCTGGGTGCATGCTGGAGTCTGCCTCACTACAGTATATCCCCTCCTTTCACCTAAAAAAGAAAACACCACAATGAGATATCACCTTCCACCTGTCAGAATGGTTATCATTAATAAATAAAGCAACAAAAAAAATAAGTGTTGTCAAGGGTGTGGAGAAAAGGGAATCCTCATGCACTGTTGGTGGTAGTACAGATTGGTACAGCCATTGTGGAAAGCAGTATGGAGTTTCGTAAAAAATAAAAATAAAAACAGAACTACCTTATGACCCAGTGATTCCACTTCTGGGAATTTATCCGAAGAAACTCAAAACACTAAATCAAAAGAATATATGCAACCCTATGTTCATTGCAGCATTATTTACAATAGCCAAGATTTGAAAGCAGCCTAAGTGCCCACCTGTAGATGAATGGATAAAAGAGTTGTGTTACATTTATACAATGGGATAACTATGCAGTAATAAAGAAATAAGGAAATCTTACCTTCCGTGATAGCATGGATGGACCTGGAGAGCATTATGTTAAATGATATAAGCCAGTCAGAGAAAGAGAAATAGTGTATGATTTCCATCATATGTGGAATCTAATGAACAAAATGACCTAACAAGCAAAACAGAGACTGACTCATAGACAGCAGGCTGACAGCTGTTAGGTTGGGGGGGGGGCTTGGTGATGCGGAGGTGGAGAAATTGAGCAAAAATGGACATGGACAACACTGTGGTGACTGCCGGAGTGAGGGGGTGAAGAAGGGTATAGGGTGATAAATCGTGATGGACAAAGATTCGACTTATAGGGGTGAACACACAATACAGTGCAGAGATGTGTTGTACAACTGAGCACCTAAAACCTATATAATATGTTAAGCAGTATCACCCCAATAAATTCAATTAAAAAGAAAAAGAAAGAAAAATAAAACTGACAGTAAAAAATTCTTGAGTCTATAGAAATGATTTTCTTGTTCAGACATTTTCCTTTATTTCACAGTGCCTAGACTTGTGTCTTTATGCAAAAGCAGCCATTAATCCAAGATTAATTGTCTCACTATACTTGCCCTTATCTAAGGGTTGAGTTCCCACCTTGGTGTCATATTTAAAGAGTGGATGATAAACTATGATGACTAGGATGGTTTGAAATCTACAAACTCTCACAGTGTCTAGAGAAGAAAAGATTCAAGATAGACAATGATGGCATCCATATAAGTAAAAGTCTATCAAACAGAAAAGAACACAGTTCTTCATTGATCTGTAAGATTAAAAACAACGTGGACATACACAGGAAAGTAGACTGCTACTCAGTATAATTTTAAAATGTTTTCAGTACCTGTTGTATTATTTGCAAGTTAGTGTCAAGGATAGAAAGATGAATAAAATAACTTCTTCCATTAAGGATCTTATAAATCAAGTAAGAAATTTGCTGAGAACCAGAGAATATAAAACAATGAAATGAGCTTTCCTGAGCAAAGTAGGATTCCCAACATGACCGTATTCAGAGTCTGGATAACCATCCTAAATGCTATAATGAGGCTTCTTAATTACAAAAGGAAGGTTATAGTAAATAACCTTCAGGGTCTTTTTTTTAACTCTATACTTATGAGATATGTATAGTGTAATGTGAACTTACATAAAATGAGAAATACCCAGAACATTAAAATTAGTTTTGTTTTTCCCCTTAGATGGATTAATGTGGGATAATAGTAATATTTTAAAATAACCAATATTTTATTTTTCTTAATTGAGGTGAAAAATAAATCAATAATAATTTAAATTAACTTTCTAAAAGTAATGTGTTTGACCATTTAACTTACATTTGTTGGAAAGTCTAGGTATTCAAATTTGAAATAAGTATTAAAGACCAATTCCTGAACTTTCAAAAGCAGAATAAATCATGCTGAATTAGTTTTTTTTAGACAAGAATACATTTATACAACTTATTTAGGTTAATTTATTCAGTAGCAATGTCAGTCATTATGACAATCTACCAGGTATGGTCGTAAAGTACTGCAAGTGGTTCAAAAAATCATATATAAAAATCTACCTTGCTGTGTTACTCCCATGATTTATATATAAACAACATTCTTACAAGCTTCTGATTCCTTCAAAAGATAGTATGGACCTATTTTAAGAACCTATCTAGAAAATATGTAGAGACAAAAATAAAATATAATCTCAATTTATTAGCTGAGTGTTTGTCATATATGTCCTTTATTATGTTGTAGTACTGTTATTAAAGTTTTTATAAATACTTCTGAAAAGTAATTTTGAGAATTTTATTTTCTCTTGAGTAAATAACATAGCTGAAATTTGGGTAATAATACCCCAGAGTGGGTCAAAAGATTGTTGTATGATTACCTTTATTAGAAATTGCCTAATTATTCCCAAGTGGTTTTATCATCTTATCATCCCAGAACAATGTATGAGAGCTCCAGGAGCTGCACATGTTCATCCATATTTGGCCCTTTAAGACTTTTTAATTTTGCTCATTTCAGTAAATTTATCATTTTATTTCATCATGATTTTAGTTTGAATTTCTTTGATGACTAATAGTATCAGCATCTTTTTATATGCTTATGGACCACTTGAATATCTTGAATATCTTGTAAAGGTATGTTTAATCTTGTAAAGGTATGTAATATCTTGTAAAGGCTTGTTATTCTATGCAAGACTTATTTATACCTTTAGGATACAAGTGTTTTGTCAAATACATATAATAAAATATACATTATTGCCTCTTTATTTTCTGAACAATATCTTTCAAAAATCAAATGATATTTAACATGAACAGATCAAATTTTAAATCATTTCAATTCTCTATTTTATCCCTGTGGTAAATTTATTTAGTTTCTTTTCAAATGTTACATAAACTATGCATTCCTGGGAGGGGTAATATATATATTATGTATATGTACATAATCTTAACTCAAGATACTCAGAAAAATCTGATTTGTCAAACAGTCAATTATAAAAATACACCATCATCATTACTATTAAAATTTCTTTGTATATCATTATTTTGCTAGAATTATAAACACAAGAAATCAGCTATATTAGAAATAAATAAGTACTTTACTGAGTCTAATTTACCTCTAAGAATATAGATAGAAGTTCCAATGATATTTACATTCTTCACAGTTTAACATTCTTCCACTTCGTAAAACATTTTTATTATAAGTAAGCACAAGGGAATAGCTATAAAATTTATAAAATTTGTATCACTTAATGAGATCTAAAAAGCATATTAAGAAGACAATTCCCACCTTGTGAATGCAGGCAGTCACCTGTATCTCATCACAATAAACCAGTAATAGTCAGAATTAAGTTTATAGATATAACTATCTAGATTTAAGTCAAGACTCTAAAAACTACCAGAAATAATGAGTGCATTGTCAGTGTACTAGTTCTGCAAACTAAAATGGCTCACCCTTCATTTTTCTCAGTAAAAGCAATACTCAAGAATAAGCTCTTTTTAAAATAAAACTCATTTATGTCAGTTAAAATATATAATTGATTTATAAAATAATTTAAGCAAAATAGTAAGTGGATTGTATTATAACTCAAAAATAAAATAACTATCCATGAGCCCATGTTACTATAAATAAATGAATATACGAATAAATGGGAAGGGATAGCTCTTCTTTACAACAATATCCTATGAATGAGTGTAGATTATTAATTAAGGAAAACCTAAAAATCATCATTAGGCAAACACCACAATAAAAACTGTTGCAGGCAAACTCCACCAGTAGGTGCTCAAATTGGTACATAAAGGTTTGAGGAGTATCTTCCCCCTAGATATTTATAATTACAAAGGGAAAAATAGGTACCCTGCAGTGGAGAAACCCAGCAGACAGTACCTTAACTAAGTGATAAAGGTTAACATCCCCAGTAATAAGATAAAGTGACATCTTATATATGTTCCCCAGTATGATGTACTTACTGAGAAGGACACAGCATTCCTTCCATGGTATTCATGCCAAAAAATGCAGAGTTTTGATCAAAACACAAGAAAATGTCAACAAACCCAATATGAGAGGTAAATACAAGATAACTGGCCAATACTCTTCAAAAGTGTCAAGGTAATGAAGGACAAAGAAAAACTGAAAACTATCAGAAGAGACTAAGGAGACATAGCAACAAAAATGCAATTTTTGTCAAGAAAATGAAAACACAAGCCACAGCTTCGGAGTAAATTTCTGCAAAAGACTTATCTGACAAAGGACTATTATCTAAAATATATAAAGAACTCTTAACACTCAACAATAAGAGAACAACCAAACTGATTAAAAATGGGCAAAAGAGCCTGACCTGTGGTGGCGCAGTGGATAAAGCATCGACCTGGAATGCTGAGGTCGCCGGTTCAGAACCCTGCACTTGTCTGGTCAAGGCGCATATGGGAGTTGATGCTTCCTGCTCCTTCCCCCTTTCTCTCTCTCTCTCTCTCTTTCTCTCTCTCATACTCTCTACTTTCTCTCCTCTCTAAACTGAATAAATTTTTTAAAAAAATGGGCAAAAGATCTGAACACACACCTCCCCAAAGATGATATACAGTTGGAAAATAAGCAAATGAAAAGAGACTCCACATATGTCATCAGGGAAATACAAATTAAAACAATGAGATAACACTACACACCTATTAGAATGGCAAAATTCCAGAACACTGACAATACCAAATGCTGGTGAGGATGTATACCAACAGGAACTTTTTCATTCATTGTTCATGCAAATTCAAAATGGTATAGCCATTTTGGGAGACAAGTTAGCAGTTTCTTATAAAACTAAATATTTATTTACAATACAATCCATCAATCATGCTCCTTGGTATTGATTCTAAGGAGCTGAATATCTATGTCCACATAAAAACCTGCACATGGATGTTATGGCTTTGTTCACAGTTGGCAAAACTTGAAAGCAATCAAGATGTCTTAATGTTAGATTCAGGGAGTACTGATATGCTGGGGCTGCCAAAGAGTGTAACTATTGAAGGAACAGTAAGTGCTGATATGGCTCCTGTGAGGCTGGGAACAAAGAAGGTCAGAGACCCTTATCAGAAGTTTAGGTTTGAAATTCGCCACTAAGCTAAAACCGGCCCCTGTTGCTATGCCGGCCCCTGTTGCTATGCTGCGTGTGACCTCCCTAGCCAATAGCTAAACTGCCACATCTGCTTCTGTCTATGCTTGCTCACTTAGGATATATAAGGGCCTGGCTGTAAGCTCCAGGCGCGGCTCCCATTTGCAGCTCCTTGTGGGCAAGGTGTCTCCGGACATCTCGGGAGTTCGCCCCTGCGCAGGTTAAACTGGCCAATAAAGTAACATCTTAACTCCTGAAAGTCTCCAACATTTGTTCTCGTACCCGGTGGATGCTACATTTTGGGGGCTCGCCCGGGATTCTCCCTTGGCGGAGTTTTGGGTTGGAGACCGGAAGGACAGCTCGAGCTGAGTAAGTATTCACGGAGGATCCTCATTTGGTTTGATTTTGGGCTCCGGAGCACACAATCCTGAGGTGGTAGGTAGGACGCTGCCGGTAATCCACCCAGGGCTTTCAGAAGCGGGACGCCACTCTCTGAAATTTGGATATTTGGATTTGTTAACTTTAGGAGTGACCGGTCACATTAGGAATCCGTTTTGCGCTGCGCTGCGTTTTGTCTGAGCTCAAATGACTGAGTTGAGTGTGAGAGAGACAAGTGTGTTCCTTGTGTTAATAGTGTGTGTTGCCTGTATCCTACCCTTTCTCATTATTCCTGATTCATCTAGGATGGGACAACAGGAGTCTGTGCCAGGATCCCTGCTCGAGTGCCTGTTGAAGAATTTTTCTGATTTCCAGAAGAGGGCTCAGGGGTACGGAGGTCCGCAGCCAAGTCCAGGTTTCCTCCGGACCTTGAGCCAGCTGGAATGGCCTGCATTTAATGTGGGACGGCCCACAGAGGGCACTTTTGACCTTCCAATTTTGTTTGCTGTCAGAGCCACGGTCTATAGGGCTCCCCACCCAGACCAATACCTGTATATGGATGTGTGGGTAGATACAGCCATTTTGTCTCCTCCTCCGGGAGGGCAGCCATTTTGCCTCCTCCTCCGGGAGGGCAGCCATTTTGCCTCCTCCTCCGGGAGGGCAGCCATTTTGCCTCCTCCTCTGGGAGGCGCAGCTATTTTGCCTCTCTGGGAGGCGCCGCTGGCACCAGATGCCGGCCCATGGGCACCTCCTCGCCTCATCTATGTGCCTTTTTCCACTAGTGATTTATACAATTGGAAACATCAGAATCCCCCATTTCCCGAGAAACCTCAGGGACTAATATCTCTCCTTGAGACCATTTTTAGGACCCATCAGCCCATATGGGATGATTGTCAGCAGATTTTACAAACCCTCTTCACTTCTGAAGAAAGGGACAGAATAATGAGAGAAGCAGCTAAGGCAGTATTAGGAGAAGAAAGTGAAACTTAGGAGGGACGAAGGGAAATAGAAGACGTTCTCCCGTCTCAACCTCCTACCTGGGACCCTAATACCACTGGGGGAAGGGACGTGCTCCTCCAGTATCGCTGGGCTCTGTTGGGGGGCTCAAGGCAGCAGCTAGAAAGTCAATCAACTTTAGTAAAGTAAGTGAAGTCATCCAGGGAAGAGAGGAATCCCCAGCAGCCTTTCTAGAGAGACTCATAGGGGCTTATAGAGAATATACCCCTCTAGATCCTGAGGCAGAAGAGAACAGGAGACTAGTAAATATAGCCTTTGTGACTCAGGCCACTTCAGATATTAGGAAAAAGCTTCAGAAGATTGAGGGGTTCGAGGGAGAGAATAGAAGCAAGCTATTAGAGATATCCCAGAAGATGTATGTCAATAGGGATGATCCGGAGGTTGGCAGGGCGAAGGAAGTTGCCAAAATTCTGATTGCTGCCACTGCCCAGAAACCTCCTCACAAAGAGGCAGAGGTCAGCATAGAAGTAATTGTCCTACTGTCTGAAGAACACTTACTTGCCACCGTCCTAGAAGGTAAGGAGGCTGAGGAAAGGGTTCCAGACGCCCTGCATGCCCGGGTACCTGAGGTTTGGGCGGAAACCAACCCCCCAGGTTTGGCTGCTCACCAACCGTCTGTCCTGGTGCAACTGCTTAGCACTGCTAGACCGGTTAAGATCAGGGAGTACCCGGTCCCAGCCCGAGCTAAACAGGGAATCACCCGGCACTTGCAACGCCTGCTGGAGGCAGGCATCCTTCGAAGGTGCCAATCAGCCTGGAACACCCCGCTGCTTCCTGTCCAGAAACCGGGGAGCCAAGACTATCGTCCGGTCCAGGACTTGTGGGAGGTGAATGCACAGGTAGAGACTATTCATCCCACGGTGCCCAATCCGTATACCTTACTGAGCTCATTGCCCCAACCCATACCTATTATTCTGTCCTAGATTTGAAGGATGCCTTCTTTTGTATTCCCCTGGCACCTCAGAGCCAAGGGATCTTTGCCTTTGAATGGAATGACCCAGATAATGGACTGGTGGGGCAGTTCACTTGGACCAGACTACCACAAGGGTTTAAGAATTCCCCCACCATTTTTAATGAAGCCCTCAGCAAAGATCTGCAGGCTTTCCGCTTCTCCCATCCGTCAATTGTACTGCTCCAGTATGTGGATGACATCCTCATAGCTGCCAAGGATAAAGGAGAGTGTGAGGAAGCTACCTTGGACCTGCTACAAGATCTCGGGCGAATGGAGTATCGAGTCTCCGCCAAGAAGGCCGAGATTGTGACGCAAACTGTAAGTTATTTGGGTTATAACTTACAGGGAGGGCAAAGGACATTGTCCAGCCAGCAAATTCAGATGGTCTTGCAGATCCCCGAGCCTACTAACAAGAGACAGGTATGAGAATTCCTGGGTGCAGTAGGATACTGCCAACTGTGGATATTAGGCTTTGCAGAACTAGCTGAACCCCTGCATGAACTAACCAGGGGTAAGGAAGAGCAGTTCACATGGACAGATAAGAAGAAGCAAGCGTTCCAAGCACTGAAAGAGGCCCTGGCGGCTGCCCCAGCTTTGGCCCTGCCGGATCTGGCCAAACCCTTTCAGCTATTTATAGCAGAAAAGGGAGGGGTAGCCTTAGGGGTACTGAGCCAGGAACTTGGGTCGTAGAAGAGGCCTGTCGCCTATCTGTCCAAGAGACTTGATCCTGTAGCCTCGGGATGGCCAACATGTCTGAGGGCACTTGCTGCCACCTCCATACTAGTCAAGGAGGCTAGTAAATTAACTTTAGGGCATGACATCAAAGTCATTGAGGAGCACTACGTAGAGCAAGTGCTGCGAGCACTCCTGACTGGTGGCTATCTAATGTGCGGCTAGTGCAGTATCAGGCTCAGCTGCTGAACCCTCCATCTGTTCAGTTCCTCAAAACTGCTGCCCTGAACCCAGCGACTCCACTTTGGTCCACAGTTGCAAACAAATCCTTGACACAGTGACTGGCTCCCGCCCGGAATTAGGGATCAAGCATATGGGAAGGCAGACCTGACCCTCTTTACAGACGGGAGCAGTTTTATTAAGGATGGACAGCGACATGCAGGGGCAGCAGTGGCCATGGAAAATAAGGTCCTATGGCAGAAAGCACTGCCCGCAGGAACATCTGCACAAAGGGCAGAGCTAATAGGACTAACCTGAGGCTTACAGACAGCAGGGGGGAAAGACATTAAAAATCGCAATGAAATTCTTGCCCTCCTAAACGCCATTTGGCTACCTACCAAAGTTGCCATCATCCACTGCAAAGGACACCAGAGAGGGGCAGCCACTAGGCCACAAGAAAGCCTTCTGCCATTGCTGCCTAAGCCAACGCTACCTCCGGATCCTAGATATTCCCCAGAAGAAGAGCAGGAAGGGATGCAGTTGAAAGGGAAGAAAAATCAACAGGGAGAGATAGAGCTTCCAGACTCCCGGCTCTATTTACCCCAGGGAATAGTAAGAGAAATAGTAGGAAGTATTCATACTAGTACCCATCTAGGACAAAACAAGCTAGAACAACTTATCAGGAAGTATTATGTAGGGCCCAACATCAGAGATATTGTCCACTCCATTGTCTCGAGGTGCAGCATCTGTGCCAGAGTAAATGCACAGAATAAGAAGCTACCCCCCTTTATGAGGTATCGGGGGAAAGCTCCGGGAGAACTGTAGGAAATAGATTTCACAGATATAACCCCTGGGAAGTCAGGTTATAAGTATCTACTGGTATTATTAGACACCTCAGGATAGGTGGAAGCATTCCCCACGTGAGGAGAGGCTGCTTCCACAGTCTGCAAAGTCTTATTAAGGGAAATCATACCTAGATATGGCATTCCCCTAGCCCTAGGATCAGACAATAGACCTGCATTCATATCCAGGATATCTCAAGAATTAGCCACTAAGTTAGGTATTAATTAGAAATTGCATTGCATTTATAGGCCCCAAAGTTCAGCACAGGTAGAAAGAATGAACAGGATTCTGAAGGAAACTATAATTAAGCTGAGAGGGGAGACCAGCGAAAACTAGGTTGAGCTCCTCCCTTTCACCCTTTTTAGAACCAGATGTACCCCCTATCTCAATAAATAGACCCCTTATGAAATCTTATTTGGGCAACCTGTGCCCCTTGTACCTCGATTGACCAGAGGGGAACTAGAGATTTCTAATCATAATTTCCTCAAGTCCTTGCAGGCCCTGCTCCAGAGTAGAAAGAAAGGTCATTGAACTGAAAGCCTGCCAGGCTTCCCGGCCCCATCAAGGGATACGTCTGTGCTGTAGAAAGTAGGACATAAGAAGGTTTTACAGGTTACTCAGCAAACTGTTCAAAGACTGTCCAAGAGGCACTTCTAGAAGTACACCACCCAAGGACTGACTCTCACGTAGACGGGTCCACACACCATGATCCTGAGCACCCCCACTATTGCCAAGGTAGAAGGCATACCCTCCTGGGTCCACCGCAGCCGGCTGAAGCTTGCAGTCCCAGCAGAGACACCTTTGTGGACAGCGAAGACTGACCCCGCCAACCCTTATAAGCTGACCCTGAGAAGGACAGCATGCCCTGCTTCAGCCACAAACCAGAAGTTAACTGGTCCACGCATGGCTAATGCCTAGAGGAACTAACTAAGGACTCTTTTAATCAGGCTTTAGGAAAAGGGAAACTAGGATAAAAAGAAAGTCAACTTAATTGTTACTAAAGGTTAAAAATTTTTAAATCAAGAGTTTTGACTAGAAAGGAATTGTATAGTTTTGATCATAGAAAGTATAAAGTATAGAGGTACTTTTGAAAAGAAAAGGGAAAGGCAAGTTATTATGAAGGCCAGTTATTTCTGGATAAGAAAGTGCATAAAAGTTGAAGGTTTATGTAAGTTGCAGAAGGTTTGTGTAAGTTGCAGAAGGTTTGTGTAAGTTGTAAGAAGTTAGTGCAGAGAAGAAAAATACAAGGCAGGACACGTTCCTTGTGTATCAGCCCTGCAGATATTGCAGGAAAGCAGTTTATTATCTTAAAACAGTGTGTGCTTGTGTACTTTTGCAAAGATATTGTACAAATGTGCTGAAAACATTGTAACTTTGTAGGTTTCGCCTATAAATACCCCTCTCCCCCTGAGCTCATCGCTGACCATTGTGAGAGGCGTAGTAGGCTAATCACTAGCCAGTGTATAAGACCCAATTAGCTTATAGCTACAGCTAAAGTAGAAAATTCTCATGAGCCCCAGCCTTATACCATTCTCCCCAACGATGAAGAATCAAGGGTTTGATTTATGCCCAAAAGAGATGGGGGAATGTTAGATTCAGGGAGTACTGATATGCTGGGGCTGCCAAAGAGTGTAACTATTGCAGGAACAGTAAGTGCTGATATGGCTCCTGTGAGGCTGGGAACAAAGAAGGTCAGAGACCCTTATCAGAAGTTTAGGTTTGAAATTCGCCACTAAGCTAAAACCGGCCCCTGTTGCTATGCCGGCCCCTGTTGCTATGCTGCGTGTGACCTCCCTAGCCAATAGCTAAACTGCCACATCTGCTTCTGTCTATGCTTGCTCACTTAGGATATATAAGGGCCTGGCTGTAAGCTCCAGGCGCGGCTCCCATTTGCAGCTCCTTGTGGGCAAGGTGTCTCCGGACATCTCGGGAGTTCGCCCCTGCGCAGGTTAAACTGGCCAATAAAGTAACATCTTAACTCCTGAAAGTCTCCAACATTTGTTCTCATACCCAGTGGATGCTACACACATGGATGTTATGGCTTTGTTCACAGTTGGCAAAACTTGAAAGCAATCAAGATGTCTTTCATTAGTGAATGGATAAACTGTGATACATCCAGAAACAGAGTATTACTCGGTACTTAAAAGAAATGAACTATATAAATTCATGAAATGACATGAAGGAAGCTTAAATGCATATTCCTCAGTGAAACAAACCAATGTGAAAAGGCTACATACTGTAAGTTTCCAACTATATGATATTCCAGAAAAGAAAAAAATACTATGACCAGTTGTTGAAGGCATTAAGGGAAGGGAGGAATATAGGCAAAGCATAGAGGATTCTTAGGGCAGTAAAACTATTCTGTATGATTCTGTAATGGTGGATACATGCCATTATAAATTCATCCAAACCCATAGAATGTACAACACCAAAAGCGAACCCTAACGTAAATGATGGACTTTAAATGATAATGATGTCAATGTATCAATCATACTATATCATGGGGATGTTGATAAAGGATGAGGCTGTGTTTGCGTGGGAACAGGCGAAACATGGGAACTCTATATTTCTGCTCAATTATGGTGTTAATCTAAAATGTTCTTTAAAATTAAGCTTTTTTGCTTTAATTACAGTTCAAATTCAGTATCATTATCTATAAGTTTCAGGTGTACAGCATAGCGATTAGACAATCATACACTTTACAAAGGTTCCCCCTGATATTTCCAGTACCCACCTGACACCATACAGTTTTTACAATATTATTAACTATATTTCCCATGCATTACTTCACATCTCCATGACCTAGAGGGTATTATGCTAAATGAAATAAGTCAGACAGGAAGACAAACACCATATGATTTCACTTATATGTGGAATCTAAAGAATAATATAAACAAACAAACAAAAATTCACAGGCTCATGGCTGTCAAAGTGATGGTTGCCAGAGCAGAGGGGATTGGGTTGGGGCACTGGGTGAAAAAGGTGAAGAGATTGAGAAAGTAAGTTACAAAATAAAGCTCTGTTTTTAAAAATTGCAATGTGGGATCCTGGACCGTATCTCCTGGAACAGGGAAAGGACATTAGGGGAAACGTTAATTTCCTGGATTTGATCATTGTACTATAATTATGTGAGTTGTTAACATTAGGGAAAGCTGAGTGAAGGACATATGTGAATAGTTCAGTATTTTTATTTTTATTTTTGCAATAAGTCTTTAGTCATTTAAAAACTACAGCCACAATTCAATTAAAACAAACAAAATAAATAAAACTCTCATCTTTTCAAAGGACTCTTGCTGTCCATGTAGTATAATATATGACATTATTTCATAAATGAGACCACCTTTAATAAAGTCATCTTATTATTTAACTACATGTTAATATTATCACTAATAAGTTTAGTACTAAGTGCCACACATTGTTCTAATTACTTTATAAAAATTAACACATTTAACCTCAGAATCATTTTAAGATGTAATTACTATAACTTCCATTTGAGAAGACTGAGTGCACAAAGTCACTTAGTTATAGAATTGGTATTTCAGCTTCAGAATCCAGGAACTCAACTATACTCCTATAATTCTTCTCAAGAAAAAAAAAAATAGTAGACATAGCAGCAACAGCAGCAAAAATGGTGATGCCAATAATGGTAATAAAGATAAATCAGAAAAATATATTAAAAGAGATCTTTTGACCTACATAAAATTTCACTGTATAGCAGAGTATTGTAATAGGTAAGTGCCAGTGATTTTTATAATTGTCATGGGGAAAATGCTAATCTGAGAGTCTAATGGCTAAGGATAAAAAGTTACCTTCTGTTTTTCTCTATAATCTTCTCCTTCAAACTTGTACAAGCTTTGTTCAGTGTCCATTCTAAAATTTCTCAGAGAAGACTCTCCCATTTTCTGCAGGCGTTCATCCATCTCTGCAGTCTAAATTTGAATGCATTAAAATTAGAAAATTATCATTAAATTATTTATAAATATCTGAGTATAGTCTACCTTTATCAATCGGGTTTTGACATGAAATAGTCAATCTGTTAATTTACAAGTTAAGAATGCAATGTTAACATCAAACATAAAAATTTTACTTGCCCCAAGTATTTTAAATACTTAAATGAAAATATTCTTCAATTAGACTTTATTTAAAATCTTTTATCATTAAACATATAACCATATTATTCTTTCTTTTTTATTTTTCTTAAATGAAAGGAGGAGAGATAGAGACAGACTCCCACATGCGCCCCAACCAGGATCCACCTTGCAACCCCAGTCTAGAGCCAATGCTGAATCAACTGAGCTTTTCTCAGCACTTGGGGCTGATTCTCAAACCAATCGAGCCACTGGCTGCGAGAGCAGAAGAGAAAGAGAAGGGGAGTGAAGGGAAGAGAAGCAGATGGTCGCTTCTCATGTGTGCCCTGACCCGGGATCAAACCCAAGATGTCTACATGCTGTGCAGATGCTCTATCCACTGAGTCAAAGTCATGTTACAGTTTCTATTGCAAAATTTTAATGGGACAATAGATAATACTAAAAGAAAACTTGAGTTAAACAATACATTTTGCATATGAAAACAAAATTACTCAAAATTCAATATCTGGCCTCAGATACATGAAAAGATGCTCAACAACATTAATCATCAGGGAAATGCAAATCAAAACCACAATAAGATATCACTTCACACCTTTTAGAATGGTTATGGTAAATAAATCAACAAACAAGTGTTTGTGAGAATGTGGAAAAAAGAGAATCCTTGTGTTCTGCTGGTGGAAATGTCAACTGGCGTAGTCACTATGGAAGACAGTATGGAGGTTCCTCAAAAAATTAAAAATAACATTACCATATTATCCAGGATTCCACTGATCGGTGTTTATCTGAAGCAAAAAAGTAACTCGAAAAGATATCTGCATCGCCCATGTTCACTGCAGCATTATTTACAATAGCTAAGACATGTAAACAACCTAAGTGTCCGTTGATGGATTAAAGAATATGTGATATATACACACACACACAATGGAATATTATTCAGCCATATAAAAAGAAGGTAATCTTGCCATTTGCAATAACTTGGATGGACCTTGAGAGCATTATGCTAAGTGAAATATGTCAGAGAAAGACAATTACCATATGATCTCACTGAGAGGTGGAATTTAAAAAAAAAATACAGACAACAGATTGGTGGTTGCCACAGGCAAGGGGTGAGGGAGTTAGTTATAAAATAACTAACACCTGAGGATAAAACATAAAAAAAAATTATAAATATATATAAATATCCTCAGAAATTTTTTAAAATGATCTGAAAAGTAAATTCTACCAATTTACAGGAAATATAGTAAATATGTGAACTTGGAAAAATACCCCATGGAGATGGAATCAACAAAACCCTAAATGTGAGCAACTCAAAAAGGAAATAACTTAATTTCTACACCAAATAAATGACAAGGGAACTAATACATAAAGGGAGGGAGAACTACATATCTGAAAAGATATAAATGATGCACCAACCAATGGCAATGTGTGAACTGTATAGCTATTTATAAAACAAATGGAAATTTGAATACTAACTGGATATTTCATATTATTATAGAATAATTGGGGTTTTGCAGGTGGAATAATACTGTAATGATTATGTTTTTAGAAAGAGTTTTTACTCTAAAAAAGAGTCCTTTTTAACTTTTTTATTTTTTTTTTATTTATTGAATTTTTGGGAAGACATTGGTTAACAAATTATTTAAGTTTCAGTTGTATAATCATCTATATATTGCATTGTGTGTTCATCACTACAAGTCAACTCTCCTTCCATCACCATTTATCCCCCTTTACCCTCTTCTACCTCTTCCCTCACCCCCTTTCCTTCTGGTAATCACCGTACTGGTGGATGTGTCTATGAGGTTTTTTCTTCGCTTAATCCAGTGCTGTTCAACCACTGGTTCAAACACATGTGGAATAATGATTCCACATGAAATTATATGGTGCTGGTCCTTCTCTACTGGCTTATTTCACTTAGCATAAAGCTGTGGTACATTTACGAAATGGAATACTACTCAACCATAAAAAGAAGGAAATCTTACCTTTTACAACAGCATGGATGGATCCGTTTACTTTTGCTTATGTTTAAAATTGTCCAAAATAATTTGTGACAAAAAGCAAAATCAACACAGAAACACAGTATTCTGAAACATCAGTATACCTTAACAAATAATGGTTTAATATTTCGTGAAATGTTCACAAAAGATTTTCAGTTAATACAACTTATCAGAAAACAATTTTTAATCCAGTGCAACAAATACAGTTTTGACACATGTAATTAAATACAAAAATTTATTCGTTTTTTATAACAACATTATTTTCAGTAAGCCTGTGGTACAAGATCACTCAATATTAAACTCTGGTTCTTAGCCTTTCTCACCAAAAATTAAACTAAAAAACCTAAATTACCCAAGGATATAAATCAACAAATTCTAAGAGAAAACATGAGTCTTTTGAAGCACATGGTTTAAGACATGCATTTTAAACAAAGTAAATACAAAGAATATGCTGAAGTATATTGATTTCAAAACAATTCATCATGAACACAAAATGCCATTTTAACTAACCTTCTTTTCACCTCTTTCCAGAAGAGTTGTAATGTCTTCATCTGTCAGGTCATTTTCTTTAGAAGCAAAAACATGGGTGGCTCCATGACGTATCATTTGCAACATTTCCTCTTTTGCCAACTTGTTAGACTGTTGGTCAATGAGTCTTCCTAATAGTAAAAATAAAATTTGCATATATCCAATTATATTCCAGAGAAAGCATGGCATAATAGTTCTAACAACACATTACTATGTTTATCCATAAGTAAAGCTTTATAAAAACAGAAAATTAGTGAGATTTAAGTTATTTTTTAATGAACAGCCCTACAAGTTTTTCTCTACCATACTTTTTATTTCAACATAAATTTCATTCTGTAAAATTCAGTTAAAACTCAGAAGGAAAGAAACATTTTTTCAAATACCAATTCCTTTTTTAGATTCAGTTTCTCTGTATGGAAAGGCACCCTCAAGTACATGTTTAAAACAATTTAACTAGAAATTTTGTCTGTTAAATAATATCAGGTTACTTCAAAACACATACCATTGACATTCAGCTATAAGCTAGTGATTCTTAACTAGCATATAATGGATGCAAGGCTTTAGTTTAAGATTTAAATTAGCATTTTGTTGCAAAAATTGATATTTTTCTCTAGGTTTGCAATTTCGGTCAATTTTCATTAAAAATAATCTCTTTTGAAGACAACTGCATGCATTTTTGCAAAAAAAAAAAAAAAAAATCCAAAACACCTGATTAAGTTTATACATATAAATACCTTGTTGTATGACGATTGAGTCAAGCCTCAGTTTTATCTCAGCTCTTTCTACAATCCTTTCTTCAACAGTGTTGTCAGTGATGAGACGGAACACACATACTGGCTTCTTCTGACCAATACGATGTGCTCGATCCTAATAGAAACAATTCTGTTAAGATGTTGGGTATTCTCAATAAAACATAGTATGGCCACCATATGCTATAAAATTCTGAAAATAAAATTTGTTCCTGATCTCTTTATACCTGCTACTTCTGAAAAAAAACTGATAACTATAAAGGAATTAAGAAGTATAAATTGGTAGTTATAAAATAGTCACAGGGATGTCAAGTACAGCATAGGGAACATAGTCAAGAATATTGTGATAACTATGTATGGTGTCAGGCAGTTACTGGAAATATCGAGGAGAACTCTTTGTAAAGTATATGATTGTCCATCTACAATGCTATACACCTGACATCAATACAAAATAATATTTAAAGTAAACTGTAACTTAAAAAAATATCTAGCGGCCCTGGCCAGTTGGCTCAGCGGTAGAGCATCGGCCTGGCGTGCGGGGGACCCGGGTTTGATTCCTGGCCAGGGCACATAAGAGAAGCGCCCATTTGATTCTCCACCCCCCCTTTCCTCTCTGTCTCTCTCTTCCCCTCCCGCAGCCAAGGCTCTATTGGAGCAAAGATGCCCCGGGCGCTGGGGATGGCTCCTTGGCCTCTGCCCCAGGTGCTAGAGTGGCTCTGGTCACGGCAGAGCGATGCCCCGGAGGGGCAGAGCATCGCCCCCTGGTGGGCAGAGCATCGCCCCTGGTGTGCGTGCCGGGTGGATCCCGGTCGGGCGCATGCGGGAGTCTGTCTGACTGTCTCTCCCCGTTTCCAGCTTCAGAAAAATACAAAAAAAATATATCTAGAGACCCCTGGAATCAAAGAAATCTGTAAATATTCTATTGCAGTTCTAATGGAAATTTTCCAGAAGAAAAGCAAAAAAAGCCCTAACATACAACCTAGCAATTTCATTGCTAGGTTTTTAATGCAAAGAAAATGACAACACTAATTCAAAAAGAATAATGGACCACTATGTTCCCTGCATCATTAGTCAAAATAGCCAAGATGTGGGAGCAACCTAGGTGCCCATTGATAGCTGAATGGATAAAGAAGATGTGGTATTTTTTTCAATGAAATATTACTCATCTATTAAAAGGAACTCTTGCCACTTGCAACCACAAAGATGGACCTACAGGATATTACGCTAAGTGAAATGAGTTGGACAGAGAAAGACATTTGTATGATTTCACTTATATGTGAAATCTAAAAAGCAAAACAGAAGAAGACTCATAGATACAAAGAACAAACTAATGGTTGAAAGAGCAGGTGATGAAGAAAAAGATTAATAGATTCAGAGGTTCCAACTTTCAGTTATAAAATAAGTCACAGTGGTGTAATATGTAGCATAGGTAATATAGTCATCATTACAACTTTGTAGACTTATCATGGTGATCACTTTGTAAGGTGTGCAAATGCTGAATCACTATGTTGTATACTGGAGGCTAATATAATATTGCATGTAAACTACAAATGCAGACTTAATTAATATTTTAAAAGATAAGGACTACAGGGAGCTGAAAGATTCTTAAGTTACTAAATAACTAAAGATGCTAAAGCCAAATATCTTCCACATGAGCAGAGTTTTGTGAGCGACAAAATAGTTAAGAAGGGTTGCTGTGGTAGCAAAAGTCAGCTTTATCTCATTACCAAACAGTTCCCTTTACTTCCTGAGGAAATTTAGAAATCTGTAGTAAAGGGTCATATAAATTAATTGGATACTAATAGCCTTACTATATGTTGGTCTAGAATTGGCCCTATGGCTTATAGTTGATAAAGGTGACAGGTGGCAAGTTCTGATAATATAAAAACATCTAGGGATAGTGTTCTTTAAAAAAAAAAACACAGAGAAAACTGTCAGAGCAAACAGGCGAAGGAAAGTGGGTAGTTCAGAAAAAAAATCAAAGAAACAAGGTTCAAAACAGCCCTTGTACTAAATATAAAAACATGAGAGCCCACCTTCAATATGGTACACTGAAAGAGACTGCAACATCTCTACACATGTTTAAAATTTCAAACTAAAATCAGTGAATCATGAAACAGCTGCACTCCACTCTAACAATTTTATGGAAATAAAGGTTATTGTCAATACATTTTCCAATTCAGTAACACTGTTGTAACTTACTGAGGTGGCTTGTTCCTACTTAGTCATATCAAACAAGTAGTTCAATACCATGTTAAATTAATAATTTGCCAAAGTTATGTTAATTTTATAATATCCCGATAGTCAATATTTTTCCATTCTCTATTATAAAAGAAAATGAAGGACTTCTAAGCTGTGCCTCATTGGCATAGGGCTTCCAAAGATAGTCAATTGTCCCATATCATCTTGGGATTTTGAATGAATAGCTGTTTTGAATTGTCTTACTTCTGAAACTATATTTATCTTAAAATGTGTTACATAGACAAAAATTGCAGTTTCACTTCAGTAAATGACACCATGATGAAAGGTAAGAGAATCAGTTCCCTGAAAAGTAATTTTTTTTTTAATGATAGAATAGTTTCTGATATTGTCCTTAGGAACCAAATGTTTCCCTGGAATATTTTCCTTTGTACATTCTTACTTTATCACCCCAAACGTTTTATTACAAAAGTAAAAATCCCACTTCTCCCAACTGCAGTACTAAGGATCTTAATATATCTAATTGTTAAACAGAATAATACTGAGAGATTTTTCAACCCTCCTCATTAAAACATGTATGTGTCCTCTTCAATATTTTGAAGTGGGAAAAAACAGCATTCTCTTTTATGACAAAAGCCAAAGTTGACACACAAATGCTATAGTTAGATTTGGGGTATGTCTGTCTTCATTTCCTTTGTTTGTTTTTGCAATTAGCACATTTGTAAAATAGTTTGTTTTCCAGGATAATCTAGTTTAACATCTACAAAACTTCTGAAAAATTGTTATCTTTTTACCATAAATTGCCTTTGCGCTATATAAATAACAATAGCAATCTGAGTAAAGATAAATTTCTGACATCATTAAAGATCACTAACCATAGCTTGTAGGTCCACCTGTGGATTCCAGTCTGAATCATATAG
Organism: Saccopteryx leptura; assembly: GCF_036850995.1. Classification (NCBI taxonomy): domain Eukaryota; kingdom Metazoa; phylum Chordata; class Mammalia; order Chiroptera; family Emballonuridae; genus Saccopteryx; species Saccopteryx leptura. Next base: position 124,167,327 of record NC_089516.1, read on the forward strand.
TATAACCACATCAGCACTGGCCAAGTTAATTCCAAGACCTCCAGCCCTGGTACTCAGCATAAAGATGAATTTACTGCTACTGGGAACATTAAAGGCTTCTATTGCTTCCTTTTTTTAAATTCACACAGAGATGGAAGGAAAACAGAGAAGAATCCAATTATATTTTAAAAGTCCTTAAAAATAAACATTTTAAACATGCAAACTCAAAACCCAACTTTATACTATTTTTGTACCTTCTAAAATATTTAAACATTTATCTATCTATACACTGGAATGTGTAAATTTCTGTAGAAAATATATTACACAAAGTTCCTAATCTTTATAAGCTTACATCAATAGAGACAACCTTAGAACGGTCATATAAACAAATTTACCTAAGCAAGTAATGAATCATTTTAATTACTTTAAAACAATAATAATGAAAATGTTTTAATTGAATGGGAGCTGACATATATCTAAGGGGCAAAATTCCAGATATCTCAATTTCATTCCTATTAGTTTCTGAGGGATTAATAAAGAAGGTATAATTTAGGAGACCAACCAAGAAAGAAAAAGGTTTAGAAATGGGAATGAGAGCAACAGATAGGGGAAGGTAAATAGATTTCTTTCCATCTGGTGAAAAGGGGCAAACAAAGAAGTAATGAGGAAAATCAGGAAGGTAATCGAGGGATATTTAGTAAAGGGTCTTAAAAATTATTGGGATGTTAATACCCTTACTACATAAAGATCTCATACAAATTAAGTAGCAAAAAAAAAAAAACAACAACAGCAAAACCCCAAGAAAAATGAGGAAAAAAACCAGACAATACACAGAACAAACACAAATAACTAAAAAACACAAGAATAATGTTCAATCCACTAGTAATCAAATAAATACAAATTGAAACATAATACCATTTTTTGAAGATTACAAAATGATAATACTCAATGTTGACGAAGGGGGCGGTGAGACGGGCACTCTCATACATTGCTGCTGGGAGTGTAAATTGGTACAACCTTTCTGGAAAGCAATTTGGCAATATGCATCAAGAGTCTTAAAAATGTTCATACCCTTTGACCCAGTAATTCCACTTCTAGGAATTTATCCTAAGGAAATAATCAGAGATGTGCACAAAGATTTATGTATAAGGACTTTCACTTTATCATTATTTATAATAGTGAAAAACTGGAAACAACCTACATGATCAACAGTAGAGGGATAAATATTTATAGTATATCAATAAGATGAAATATTATACTAATTTTTTACAATGCAAAAATTGTAAAAAATTATTTTACAATGCTTTTATATTTACTGATATAAAATAGTACAATTTGATGTTGAGTAAAAAGTATCAGGATACTAAACTTTATATATAGTGCATAGAGTATGTTAATTACAATCTTTTAAAATGCATATTTATATATACTTATATTTATATATTTAATACATACATTAATATACACATTAAAAGATTGGCCAGAAATACTTTATTTTCCAAATTTCCTTCAGCAATAGAGCATTATTGTTATAATCACAAAATATAGAAAGTTACAATTTTAATGAATGGAATGGCATGGTCAAAAGTTGCAGGCAGAAAAGGTGACTCCCACTGCCACAGTCAGTATAGCAATGTAGAGGGGGCAGTATAGAAAGCAGCGTGGTGTAGTGAGAGGCAATTTGGTGTAGAGGAAATAGCAAAAACCTGGGTGTGAATCATAACTCTACCATTTATTACATATGTGGATCTGAGCAAGCATTTAACCTCTCTGAGACACAGTTTCAAGTAGAGACAATTCCACCAATACTTGACGGGGCTGCTGAAAGGATTCAACTGGAACTATAAGTTGCCTAGCTTACAGCAGACAACTATAGCTTGACAAATATTAGTTGCTTTCCCTATAAAAGTGAGGATGCCAATTAAGTGAAAGTTACAGGAACTGAGTCAGAGGAAGACCAAACACAGCTGAATTTAGCTGTAGCAATGGAGAAAGGGCAAATCTGTGAGCTGTTGAAAAGAACTGTTTATTAACAACTGGTAAATGATTAAAGTAAGGAATCAAATATGGTCTTCCCCTTCTTATTGGAAAAATAATAAGAAATGATTGAAATGATTGTGTGGACAACAACATAATGGGAAAGCAGGGCATTTCCAAAAAAAATTAAAAAATGAACAGCTCTGACTTTGTAGTATCTAAAGTCAACACATGCAATTTAAAGTTTCTGAAGGGAGAACATTATTTGAAATTTTAAGACAACAGAAGAATTTGTTTATAACTAAGTAAAGTCCACATGTTTATGAGCAGAGAGATCAGTCAGAAGTCAGAAATGCAAATTGGCTAGGTAAAGTCAAAAAGCACCTACCCTCCTGCCTTAGTATCATCTTCATTCCAGAAAGAAGGGTCATCTTGAATGGTGCTATATGGCCTTTGCTTAAAGTGGATTTAGAGAAACACATTCTCAGGAATAAATCAGCAAAAGCCCCATAAAGCTTCAAGTTACCGTTTCAGGAAGAGTAAAATACTATAGGGCAGGGGACAGTGTAAGCTTTGAAATGTCCCACATTTGTAAATGTTGATGCAAGAGTTTCCCCAGAGTGGGTAGCACATAAACCCTTAATATGAAAAGGGCCTGTGTGTCTGCTGTCGGCACTATCCTATGCTCTAGCCAGGCTTCAATGAGGTACTCAGGGACACAGGACCCCCTGCAGCTACAAAAGGAGTCTATGGTTATGGGCTGAGTCTTTGTTGCCTGATAAGGGGCCCTACAGCTGAGAGGTAAAAAGGTCGGGGTACAATTTCATGACATGCGGCACATACTGCACTATACAATTTATAAACTGCATTCATACCTATTATATCCAATGGTCCTCACAACGTTGTCAGAAAAAAGAAGCCTAGGTATTAAAATCACCCTTAACACAGTTAAAAATACTGAGGCTCAGAGAATTAAATGACTTGCACACACTACAAAGTGGTGGAGTTGGTGCTAAAATTCAGGTCTTCTGAAACCAAGTTCAATGCATTTTCCACTATACCATGAAATCACGATCTTTGCCCAGAGCATGAGTACAGATTTAAAACAGAGGCCAAAGACAGATTCCTGAAGGATCACAGAAAAGAGAAGATAAATTAGCAAAGCCCTCCCCAAAAAGTGCTTTAAAAGGTTTAAAATACATTAGACCCATGACATTCGTGAAGAATAATCTAAGATCTACAAGAATTTCCAAATTTGAGAAAGATACTGGGTGCTAGTAGGCTTCCTCACTAGCTGACTCTTTACTGCACACCATATTTTTAGTATTTATTCCAAGATCCAATGCATGATCAGCACCTCTACCTATGTTATCCCATTTCAGTTTTACAAAATCTCTGTAAGACTGAGATTATTCCTTTTACAAATTATGATGCTTCATGAGTCTTTAGGGTTTCTCATAAAGTGGAAAAATCTCGACTGTTAAACTCCACGAATGGTGAGGGTCTACTGTAGGAGGCAAATCAAGAAAAGAAAATGACATAAAATCAGAGGTTAAAGAGTAAACTAAGAAACAGTAATCAAAAGGTCAGAGATTGCAATGATTAGAGGAAGTAAGGATGTAATGGTGTAGTATCCTTTAGATAAGTGAGAATGTTTTTGAAAAACTTGGAAAAAATAATTGGTAAAGAGTCAGTGTAATGGAAGCCGAATAGAAGATCTCAGAGAGAAAGGAGTGGCAGTGAGAAATTCAATGCACTTCCCTAAAGAAAAGGCCAAAGGTCAAAACTACCTAATGATGAAGGCAAGGCTTAATTAAACTCTAAGTTTTGATGTCTTATTTTATTTTTTCATCCTCACCTCTCTTTCTTCATGTGGGGTTTGTCCATCCAGTCGACAATATTCATAACCACGCCACATACAATAATCCTCCAAAATGTCCAGTAAGCGAGTCATTTGGCTAAAAATGAGAACCCTTGAACCTGAAACATTTAACAAAAAAGTTATTCAACTTCTGTAAAACTTGTATTTTGAAAGTTATACAAATAAAAGTAAATATCATATGCAATATAAATATATATAGCACATGAACATTCCACTAAACACACACACACACATATACGCCTTCAAGGGATGCTATATAGAATTATTCATTTGTTAAGTTATGGATTTTGATGGCCTTCAAAATCCTGCACACATACTGAGACGATTTAAAGTCTTCCTTTACCCTGTACTGAGGATAAGCAATGGGTCCACACAATCTTTCACTGGACTACTGCAATAGTCTTCCAACTAGTCTCCTCTTTCTAGTCTCTCATCCTTAGTAGATTCCCCTATACTGCTTCTAAGGTTCTCTTCCAAAAATGCAACTCTGTTTGCGTCACTTTCCATACCCAAGTCTTCTATGAACTGCCCTGAACCCTGCCTTGCCTTTGAAAGAGCCCAAATTCCTGAAAGTATGGTTTAAAAAGCCTTTTGCAATATGGCCCCATCCATCCTCAGATTCATTACTGACACTCTACCCTAAATACCATAAGTTCCACATTCTCGTGTCTCACTGCTCTGGAAAACCCTTCCTCTTTTTCCCATGAGTTACTTTTATACATTTTTTTGTGACAGAGACAGAGAGAGGGAGAGAGAGAGAGAAACAGATAAGGACAGACAGAAAGGGAGAGAGATGAAAAGCATCAATTCTTTGTTGCAGCACCTTAGTTGTTCACTGATTGCTGTATCATATGTGCCTTGATCAGGCAGGGGAGCTACAACAGAGCGAGTGACCCCTTGCTCAAGCCAGCAACCTTGGGCTCAATCCAGCAACCTTGGGCTTCAAGCCAGTGACCTTTGGGCTCAAGCCAGTGACCATGGGGTCATACCAATGATCCCACGCTCAAGCCAGCAACCCCGTGCTCAAGCTGGTGAGCCTGCACTCAAGCCAATGAGCTTGCACTCAAGCCAGCAGCCTCAGGGTTTTAAACCTGGGTCCTCTGCATCCCAGTCCAATGCTCTATCCACTGAGCCACTGCCTGGTCAGGCACTCCTATAAATTCTTCAGGGCTCACCTCAAATGTCATCTCTGTGACCACTTCCCCAACTCCTAGTTTCTCAACAAATCACAGAACTTATCACAATGAACTGTAACTATTCCTCCTCACTATACTGTGAGTTCCTCCAAGGCAAAAAATTTTGTGTGTGTCTTATGTATCTTTGTACACCCAGCCCTAAGACAATACCTAGCAAATAGTAAGTGCTCAACGATGTCTGCTGAAGAAATGAATGAATAAGTGTTGATTATGCAAAATGTTCTTCAGATGCAAGTCAATACTGTTATTTCATGTTAATAGAAAGATTTGTTACTCACCTTGTTCTTTGAGTTTGGCCAATAGTTTATCAAGAACTACCATTTTACCACTGTTGGTGACAATGTGCTCATCAGTAGTGTAAGGTGGACCAGGTTCAGCACCATCAAACAGATAAGGATGATTACAACACTTTCGTAGCTGCATCAGAATGTTTAAGAGCCGCATCTTGTCCATCTTGCCAGCAGAGTTTAAAACATCAATATCTTTCATCAGGATTTTTGTATACCTAAAATTTTAAACTATGATTAATCACTGATTATTAGAAAGGTTCAATGCCATCAAGAAGTGTCCCTTTGGAGATCAGTTTAGATTCCCATTTAAAGATAAACAAGACTTGCTCTGGCTGGGTAGCTCCGTTGGTTATAGTGTCGTTCTAATACACCAAGCTTGAGGTCAGGGCACATACAACAATCAACCAATGAATGCATAAATAAGTGTAAAAATAAATCACTGTTTCTCCCTTCCTCTCTCTCTCTAAAAATAATTTTTAAAAGATAAACAAGATTTGAGAGTAAATCTTATCAGTAAAACCAAAAAAGTAGTGAAGATTGAAATATTTTTACCTGTTTGTTGCCTATAAATTTGCTTCCTCCTGCTTTTTCCATTACTAGAAATTGTAATCAGCTGGTAACTATTCAGATAACTATATCTGATAATTATTCAATACCTACAATGGCTAAAATTGGCATCCAACCTTTACTTGTTCAAGCTAAAAAGCAATCACAATTTCTTATACCTGTCTTCATAGGTTATTTTTTCCCCATTCTAAAAGCTCTTTTCATTGTTTTTCTAGACATCCATCCAGGCAAAAACAGAGCCGTGTATCCACTTGAACAGTAAGAATATTTAATTATAATAAGAGCTATCCTATACTGAGTGCAAGTGCCAGACATCATGTCAAGGGCTTTATATGAATTATCTTATTAAATCTTCACAGAGACCCTGGCCGGTTAGCTCAGTGGTAGAGCATCGGCCTGGCGTGTGGAAGTCCTGGGTTCAACTCCTAGCCAGTGCACACAGGAGAAGCGCCCATCTGCTTCTCCACCCCTCCCCCTCTCCTTCCTCTCTATCTCTCTCTTCCCCTCCTACAGCCAATGCTCCATTGAAGCAAAGTTGGCATTGAGGATGGCTCCACGGCCTCCACCTCAGGCACTAGAATGGCTCTGGTTGCAATGGAGCAACACCCCAGATGGGCAGAGCATCACCCCTTGGTGGGCATGCCAGGTGGATCCCGGTCGGGGGCATGCAGGAGTCTGTCTGTCTGCCTTCTTTCTTCTCACTTCAGAAAAATACAAAAAAAATCTTCACAGAAATGCTGAGATATGTCCTAACATAACTCCATTCTATAGTTACAAATGCAGGCAGCAAAGAGAAGTGAAACAACTTACTCAGGGGCACAGAAAAGGACAAAGACAGGTTTGAGTTTATGTCTGAGTCCATAAAAATATATTCTTCACCACTACCATATACTGGTTTCAATAGCAGAGAAGTCATTATATATTATATAATCTAATTTTATTTATATAAGCAACATTTTGCTTCTCTTAGCAGCATGGTTGCACTATTAATGTCTATTTATGATTCCTTGTGACTCCTCTTGTCAATTTTCTGCTTTACTTGTATTTATCAAACCATTCCAGCTTGCACTTTTGTAATATACACAATCACTGATATTTTCACCCATGTTATTATTGCTGATTCTTATTATAGTTATTACTATTTTCAGTGATGAAAAAATAAAATGTGTCAGTGGCATTATCCCCTTTAACCTTGACATCTATCATCTTGATAAGTTTAATATTATTATCCTCATTTTACAGAAGGGAAACTGAGGTTATATAACTTGTCCAAGCTAAATAGCTACTAAGAGAAAAAGCACAGGACTGAAACACGGGTCTATTGACTTCAAGGCAAATGCTCTTTCCTAAAGGTTAAATAAAATACTCACCAATTTTGTATTGAAATATTTGATATTTGAACTACTTAATTTGCCATTTAAATATAAGATGTAACTTTTGAACTAAAGGTATAACTGAACCACTACAAAGCTAATTTTAATAAATCCTTATACATAAATAAATTCTAATAAAAATAAAATAGCTCACCATTCTCGCTGCATTTTACTCAGTCCCAAGTAAATCTTTATTTCCTTTTTAGGAGGCAGGCTCTTCTCTACATCAGTTTTTATACGACGTAACAAAAATGGTTTTAAAACCTAAAATGTTACAGGTTTTATAAAAGTTTGTCAGACATTTAATATATAAACCTAAATTAGACATACATAATCTGATAGCATAAAATACATTAAAAATTAAGACAAGATTACTGACTATTCAATGACTATGAAAGAGCTTTTTAAAAATATACTGTCTTATAGGATTTCTAAACCTTAAAAGAAATCTGAAATCAGAGTATGGATCACAGAGTTGCTAAATGTAAAATAAAAATTCAGGTAATTTCAAAATGGTTAAATATATGAACAAGGAGAAAATGGGTCAATGTTAAAAAAGATACAAATGAACATAGTAAAAAAGAGTGTATACCTGCAAGACAGATTCTACGGGAAGAAAATAATGTTACCATCTATAAAGTACATGCAATGTGCAAAACACTGCACCATAAACATCACATGACAAGTATTGAATCTTTACAATAAACTTTTTAGGGGAAGTGATTATTTTAATTTTAAAAATATCACCAGAGTTACTCGGCTAATAAGTGGTAGAAGCAGAAATTCCAACCCAGATCAAGCTGAGTCAGCAATCAGCTCAGTCCCTGATTGCTGTCATGAGCTGCTCAAGTTCCTTAATTTTTCCTAGAATGTTTCCTCATCCATTCATCCAACAATATTTATACTTATGGTATGTATGTGTATAAATATATTATATATGCCAAGTACTTTTAAGTGGGGATAATGATACCTACTTCTAAGGCTACTGTGACAATTTGTGGTAGTACTTGTGTAAAATTTAACCACTGGAGACATTAGTAAATTAGAGCTATTATTATTAGAGATCTATGGCAGGGAAAGAAAACAGAGAAGCAAAAGCAGACTTCTAGTTTCTGGATTGGGCCTCCTAAATTTGTCTAAGGGAGATTCTTAAGTGTTTAAACTGTCTGTGAGATATTTAAGCAGAAGACTCAGAAGGCAATGGAATATATAAATCTAGAGCTTAGGAAAGAGGTATGGAGAAAAAAAAATTGGGAGTTATAATTATATAAGTAGTAGCTGAAACTATAGGAATGGATCCCCAGGGAGAGTGTGTATGAAAAAGAAAGTCAAAGACAAAGCCCTACAAAACACTAAATTTTCAGAAACAGACAGAGAAAGAAAAGGCCATAAAGGGAACTTAGAGTAGCAAAGAGGTAAGAGAAGGGAAAATCCATTCTGCACCGCAGAAATCAAGCAGGAAAGAGTTTCAAGCAGGAACAATAGTTAGCAGTGCTAAACAACACAGAGAAGCCAAGATACTGACCAAAAGGTGTATCCTGAATACAGCAACTTGAAAATCATTGAAAACTTGTGAGGTAAGTTTCAGTTGTATGGAATGGACAGAAGCCAGTGGTCAGTGGATTCAGAAGTGGATAAGACCCACACAAGACAGAAGAAGCAATTGCTAGAGCTGACCAAGTTTGATATCTAAGGCCCAAATGTACTACAACTTATATAACAAGATTCTTGGAAGATTTGCTCTCTATCTCTCCCCCGCTCTCCCTCCTTCATTCCCTCCTTCCCTCTCTCTCTAGCTAAAATCAATAAATATTTTTTTAAGAGAGCAGACAAAAGTTAGCAAACATGCATCGGCTTCTACATCCTTACAAAAGTCCACTAAGACAATTTTTTTCTTAATTTAAAAGTGTATATAAAAAGGAGTGAATAGCAGATTAGATAGTAGGGATGGAGAAGATCAACTACTCTTTTAAGAAGCTTTGCTATAGGCCCTGGCCGGTTGGCTCAGTGGTAGAGCATCGGCCTGGCGTGCAGAAGTCCCAGGTTTGATTCCCGGCCAGGGCACACAGGAGAAGTGCCCATCTGCTTCTCCACCCCTCCCCCTCTCCTTCCTCTCTGTCTCTCTCTTCCCCTCCCGCAGACAAGGCTCCATTGGAGCAAAGATGGCCCGGGCCCTGGGGATGACTCCATGGCCTCTGCCTCAGGCGCTAGAGTGGCTCTGGTCGCAATAGAGCGACGCCCCAGATGGGCAGAACATCGCCCCCTGGTGGGCATGCCAGGTGGATCCTGGTCCGGCACATGCGGGAGTCTGTCTGACTGCCTTCCCGTTTCCAGCTTCAGAAAAATAAAATAAAAATAATAAATAAAAAAATTAAAAAAAAAACTTTTCTATCAAGGAGGAAAAAAACAGAATCACAGAGAGAGACACACTGCTGAGAGGGTCCTGTTTTGTATGTGTGTGGGGGTGATAGGGTATAGGTGTGGGTCTGAATTTAATAAGGGAGATATTGAAAATGTTTACACAGTGAGGGAAATTAGCTATTACAGAGGGAGAGGTAAAAATTCAGTTAGTAAAAAGGATAAATCATGGGTAAATGTCCATAAGGAAGCAGGAAAAGATGAGATCCATGGTTCGCATTAGAAAACTTAGCCATTGCCTAGAGAAAGAACACATATTCCACCCAGACAGAAGGTAACACACATGCAAATAACTCTTGGAAGATGGAGATCACTGAAGGAGTTCTTACCCCAGTGACTTACATTTTATCTTTGAGAAAGGAATAATGTGATTTGCTGAGAAAGGAAGAGGACATGGAACATCTCGGATAGACATCTTGGAGAGATTGGGGAAGGTGTGAAATAGCTATCATATTATAGAAAATTGGAAAGAATGTTGTGGAAGGCCATGTTAAAAGATCACTAGCCTCATCAAATCCCAGTTTATGTTAGGGAACATGAAATTATAGTGGCCCCTACCTATGCTAGTAAGTGGTAGAAGCAGAATTTAAACCCAGAGGATAGAGACACTGTTACATTATTACAGATTAAGACTTTCAGAGAAAAATGGCAAATCAAGAGACCAAGGGAATTTTGGAGCAGTATTAGCAAAAGAGTGGTCCAAGGGATAGAAAATGGGCTCATCACTGGGTACAGAAAAAAGTAACAAAATAACTAGGCTGATGGGTGGGGAGAAAAAGCAGAAGTCAAGAGACTGGAGATCTCTGTAAGGTAAAAGAATAAGTATAAAAAGAGTTACATGAATGAAAGGTTTCAAAGGATATGAGAAGTTATCAGAGAATGTAAAATTGGTGTTTAATAAAAGTGAAGAAGTCACCTCCTGATGAACAGATGACAGGGAAGAGAATGGATGGAGAATAGACCTGCAACATAACTTGAGCCTCAAAGGAAGAGTTCTACACAAGACAGTGGAGACACAGTGACTGAAAAGTAGCATTAGGTAACTAGGAGAGTACTGAGAGAATGCTCTTGAGGTCCTGTGGGATGTGGAGAGTGAGCAGCCTCTACTAGAGAGGACCTATTACTCCCCATTATCCACTGGGGAAAGCATTGCAGAGAGACGCTGAGGAAATAGTGCAGATTGTTTCCCAAAGAGACTGCCAGAATTGTTGAAAGAAAGAAGCGGTGAGACTGAACCAAGAGGCAAATCCACACTTCAAACAGATTCTATGGCAGTTTGTTTCTTAGTTTGCTCATATATGTTTAATTACTAAATTTTCTTATCTACTATTACTTACTGCGTGAAGTCTTTCAACAAGTTTTTGATCACCAAGACAATTTTTAGTGTCAAACCAAGAATCAAAGTCCTGTGGAGGGGTGAAAATTCTGCAGTAAGTGCAGTTTGTTTTCTTTCCTTTTTTTTTTTTTTTTTTTTTTTTTTTTACAAAAACTCAATATTCTATAAACTCTTATACAATTGACACAGCAATAATTCATTTTAAAAAGCACTTTCAAAATGTTAACTGTGATAGCCAATATTATTTACTTCTAAAATAAATAAAATACTGCATAACAGTTAACAAAATTTGAACCCCATTACACAGAAACTCTATCAGCAGATTTTCCTTAAAACACTTTTATTAGGCTTCCCATAACACTATAACATTATATCTAGTAGAAGTATAAATATAGAATTGAAGCATATAATAGTAATGAAATGTTAACCAAACAATAAAAAACAAACAAAAGTAAGATAAGGTATACAAACCAATGGATAGCTGAACTTGGTGCTTTTATTATCAATATCAGTAATGAGGAAAATCAAGTTCCAAAGTCCTTAAATCATTCAATTCATAACCATATGTTAATGATAAAAATCATATATACCATACATTTACAAAATATGTTTTTTCCAAATTGCATACTATGAGCTCTTTAGTACTCACCAAATGTTTAATGTCTACGATAACCAAATAACATTTTAAAGACTTAACCTGACAAACCAGTCTACAGAAAGCCCTACCAAATTAATTAAAAGAAATTTGTGAATGCACTGCTCTGAAATCAGCCTATCTCATATCATAAATTGTGGCAGCAATGTGACATAAGCAAAATTTAACAGGCATGATAATCTCAAAGGAAAAAAAAAAACATTATTCCTCTAAATATCCCATTTGAAAAATTTGTACTTAACAACTCTTTTCTGTGAAAACTTAAACTCACAGATAAAGAATTACAATAAAAAAGAATTATAAATTTCAAGCTACATTATATGCTTGAAAACACATGCTTGTGAACATAACAAAACTAGACTTAAAACTTACATCTGCAGAATTAAAGACATCAGGCAATAAAAAGTTGAGTAATGCCCAGAGTTCATGCAGGTTATTCTGCAGCGGTGTTCCAGTTAGGAGCAAGCGGTTAGTTGACTTGAATTCACGAACAATCTCTGAAAGCTAGAAAAAGAATAGTTATGTTAGCATTGCATTATTTATTAGAATACTCAACATTCAATTCTTTATTCAACCAATATATTTCTGAATAAAATAAAATTAAAAAATGAATTGTCTATGGAAAAATATTATAGTTCAGGTGACATAGCCACAGTAAAGCACAACTGAACAAAGTACTCTAGGCATTTCTACACTTACAAGAATGCAGATCATAGTTATACCAGAGACTATTACACTACTTCTAAAAATTTATCTTCTCCATTTTGGATCCACAGAAACAGCCATAACTCCGTGGAATTCAGGCTAGTCATTTTATACAATAACATCCTGTTCACCCTCTCAATCATGTCATCTACATGACTAGGCCAAGTTCTTACTTGACCTGGTTGCAATTTTTAAGCACCAGAGTTGAGCCCAATTTCCCTGACATATTAGATTAATTTTGGAAATATATGATCACCAAAATGAAAGCACAAAAAGTCCAAAAGAACAGTAATCTTATCAATAAAAATACATATTTTTATAATGCTCTTAAACAATTATTCTCTAGCATGCATCCTTTTATCAGGTATTAGTTCCAACTTGAAATTAGTATGATCCACTTGGTGCTTTTGCTCCAGTTCTGTCCCTGTTTCTCCCAAAGTAGCCCAGTGATCCAAATAGAGGTTCATCATAATAATTGATGCTTTTCCTACTGTTGATGGAGTTGAATGGCAAGAAATATATTTTTCAGTGTTAACACCACACTCTAATTCACACAAGTCAGATAATTCCAAGAAATGTTTTTTCTAGTCCATATAGCCCATCAATAAATATTAATCAATTTAAGTAACATCTGCACAAAAATATTACCAAAATATCAAAATGCTGCAAAACAGAGAGTTAGGTTGCAATGGATATAGCAAATGAACACCCAATTTTCATATTAAAAACTGTGCTCAATTTTTATTTGTTTTATATTCAATAATTTAAACTTTAAAACCATTTTTAAAAATGGATTTTCATTTATAGTCCATAAATAAAATCACAGTCTTCTGTCAGTTTTTTATTTTGAATGCAGAGAAGTAAACAAACACATAACAGTTCAAAGAAAATTTTAGTGACAATATTGGGAACTGGCTTACCTTAGATTTTTCATTCTTTATTCTGTGAGCCTCATCAATGACTAGGTATCGCCAATGAAACTTTTTAAAAACAGATTTTTCTTTAATTACCATCTCATAAGAAGTAACACAAACATCCCACTCTCCTGGCATCATTTCATCACGAATAAAAGCAGCCTAATACAAAATAAAGTTCCTTATATTAATGAGTATTCTGAAAATATTATCACAGACTCAAATATCAAGAGAAGACTAAGAATTCTAACAGATATTGGGAATCATTTGGACTCATCCATTTTAGAGATGGAAAAAGGCACAAAGATACCGTATTTCCCCATGTATAAGACAATGTCATGTATAAGACACACTTTTAATTTTGTGGCCCAAAATTTGGAAAAAAAAGTATTACATAAAGTTATTGAACTCAAGTTTTATTCATCTTAAAATTCAGACAACTCCTCATCTGCGTGAAAAAGCAGGAAATGCAAGTAAAATAACCTACAACTACTATATAAGACGCACCCAGTTTTTAGACCCCAAATTTTTCGGAAAAGGGTACGTCTTACACATGGGAAAATATGGTATCTCAAGTGTTAATTATTGGGATAACATGCTAATATAGTATTCGTCAACAAAAGACAAGCAAAGGCTTCCCTTAAACAAGTACAGCATATTCAATGAATTCAGAAGTTCCTATCAGCAAGGTGATTACATTGTAGGCTCTCTCTCCGTACCACAAGGGGTCTAAATGCACGTAGGGAAAGTAACTATTTCTGAATACCATATTCTTAGCAAGATCTAAGCCAGGGGTCCCCAAACTACGGCCTGGCCCGCGGGCCGCATGTGGCCCCCTGAGGCCATTTATCCGGCCCCCACCGCACTTCCGGAAGGGGCACCTCTTTCATTGGTGGTCAGTGAGAGGAGCATAGTTCCCATTGAAAAACTGGTCAGTTTGTTGATTTAAATTTACTTGTTCTTTATTTAAAATATTGTATTTGTTCCCGTTCTGTTTTTTTTTTTTTACTTTAAAACAAGATATGTGCAGTGTGCATAGGGATTTGTTCATAGTTTTCTTTATAGTTCGGCCCTCCAACGGTCTGAGGGACAGTGAACTGGCCCCCTGTGTAAAAAGTTTGGGGACCCCTGATCTAAGCATTACCAACATGATATAGTCTCAACAAATGGAAAAAAAACTCATTATACATGATGATTTCAACTTTTTGAGATTTCTTGTATGTTCCTTAGTTTCTAGGAGGGACAAGTCTTATACTTGTTAGAGGTCATAAAAGGCTCTTCAGGTTTTTATGAACTTTCTGATGTTATGAAGCTATGAATGTGACTTTATAGAAGGGGACTTTCTCTGTCTAGTACACAGTCTATTTAAAACTGTGAGACTATTTAAAACTATTTTTAAACCTTCACAGACAGTGGCCAACATGGTACCCAAGCGGACTGATAGCATTTTTAACTTGTATGAAATGAACTTCAGATGTTATGAGTCAAAATAAAACCACAGAAGTTATGGAGAGCAGCAAAATCTATTTGAAGAGGGTCTGATTTGTATTATAAATCTGAAATTACAGCACATAAACAAAATTAACTATTCACTGCAAAGTCTTTACTTCAGTAATGCAGCAAAATACTGAATGTAGAACTCATTCAACAAATATTCACTGAGTGTCCACTATGTATGAAAGGATTGCCTGACTTTAAGTAGAGGACAGGGGGGAAAAAAGCCTTTGTAGAAATCTCAGTTTCACCCTAGGAAGTGATCATACTAAAAAAGTTAATTAAGACATTAGGGAATGGAGACAAAAATAAAGGGAACCAAGGCTCCAGACCTTATTCAGTCCTGCAAACACCACCTAATTCTTGTTTGATTTTGTGAAACATTCAGTTTAATGGTTCCTCCTACAGTTCCATGGAACATATGCATATTTTTTAATTAAATTAACTCTGTTTTGAAATTTGTTAACTACCTGAAAGACTTAAATATCTTGACAAAACATTTAAGATCACAAAATCCAAAAGCTCCCATTTAGTAGGTGACAAAATTAAGGCCCTTCAAGATCTACTCAAGACTTTGACCAGATAACTTGGTTGGATAGAGCAGTGGTCCCCAACCTTTTGTGGGCCACAGACCAGTTTAATGTCAGAAAATATTTTCACAGACCGGTCTTTAGGGTGGGATGGAAAAATGTATCACGTGACCGAGACAAGCGTCAAGAGTGAGTCTTAGACAGAAGTAACAGAGGGAATCTGGTCATTTTTTTAAAATAAAACATCGTTCAGACTTAAATATAAATAAAACAGAAATAATGTTAAGTTATTTATTCTTTCTCTGCAGACCGGTACCAAATGGCCCACATACTGGTACCAGTCCTCAGCCCGGGGGTTGGGGTCCACTGGGGTAGAGCACTGTCCAAATAAGCAAAGGATGTGGGTTCAATCCCCATCCAGGGAACATACAGGAACATATTGATGTTTCTGTCTCTCTCTCTCCCTTCCTTTCTCTCCCTAGAATAAATTTAAAAAAAAAAATTTTTTTTAAATCTACTTAACATCCCATAGCAAAGCCAGAACTTAAACCAGATCTCCTGTTTCAATGTCCATGATCTTTGATGTCTCTGGAGTAGAAAAGGAAAAGGGGTCAAAAAACATGTTTGGGAATCATATGTCTATAGACTTCAAGACTACATTAGCATCAGACATGACCAGGAATACCTCTAATAATTTTCCAACTCAATTTAAAAACTATCGTAGCCTAAAACATATTTTTATTATTAAAATATTCACCTCATAAAATGTTTACAGAAAGTCAGGAAACCAGGAAGATCCAATATATCTATCCTATGTGGTAGCAAGACTCAAATCATCTATACATAATGATCGGATTTTCTCAATACATACTAACATCAATATCTTAAGTGTTGAATAGGGCACATTATTTATTTAATGAATAATTATTGTTTTTCAAACTCTTTTGACAATGGCCCATAGTAAAATTACCTTTTAGGTTGCAATCCAGTATACATATACATGCTCAAGTGTATGTACACAGAAAAAAAAAAGCAATACATAACCTTACTATGTATAAAACCCTCTACTATTTTCTACTCTATTCTATCTCAATGTATAAGAAGTTGTTGTCACCACGCATTAAAATTAATTCCCAACCTATTAGTGGCAATTTGAAAAATGCTGTTTTAAAGATTGGTTTTCAAAATTAAAAAAGCTTTGAAGTTACCAGAAGAATGCCAACTTCCCAGGGGATAGAAATAGGGCAGTCACAAATTAAATGCAGCTACTCTTTCTTTAAAAGTCATGAAATATTGCCGGGATGCTTCCATGAAACTTTTGGATTCCATATGATATAGTTGAAAACCACTGACATACCTTTTTACTGAGATGTCATGAAAACACAAGCCTAGATATTTCTCTTTTGCTTATGATCTTCATCAAGAAATCATTCGGCAAAGAAAATGAATACTTTAGAAATACAAAGTTTAAAAGAAGTGGTATGACATACGAATTTTTAAAACATGCAATATCTGACTATATAGTCGGGTGCACTGACCTTTTTCCTTAGATTGTCAAAGAAAAAAATGACAACAGCCAATACAACAATAGGTGTGAATACACCATCTGGTGTGAATAAATCAAAATTATACCCATTTTTTTTGTCAGATCTGCAAAATATATTTTTTGGTGTGCTGCAGAATTTTAGCAGTTTATATGTGCCATGAGATGAGAAAGGTTGAAAATCACTGCATTAAATAATAGTAGTGATTAGAAAGAGTTCTAGGTGACTAATCTGTTACTGAGAATATTAAGCATAGGGCAAAATCAAGCCTAATTTTAAACATATGATTTCAGGATTTCAACATTTAAATTATTTATGTTCAATTTAAATAAATTTAATTTTTCTTCAAGCAAAATGATAAAAATAAAATTACTTATTCATTAGGCTATCACTCTTTTGAAAATATATTTTTATAATCTATTTAAAATAAGTAAAATAGAATAAATCTTTACACTCTGTGCAGGCAAAACAAAGACAAACTTTAATAATATGCCTCCTAAGCTGATTATTTATTTTGGTATTTTTGCACAATACATTATTTTTAAATTAATTCTACACTCCTAAAATAAGTGTGGCCTACTAGACTGACAAATGGATAATTTAAACAAGAGCCCAGAGTTTTTTATATTATTTAAGAATGCATGCAGACATATATTTTTTCTATTCAAAGACCAAAGCTGAAAGCTATGTATGTCTATGAATAAACACAAAATACAAGGATCTCATAACAAAGAGAAAAGCTCCCATTAATATGTGTGTACCCATACATGTGTGCATGTATACAAGTCAAAGTCAAAAGTCAAAAACTTAAACACAAAACCTTAATTATAGAAATTAACACATTTCTTGTGTAAAATAACACAACTAATAGAGTTATTAATAAGATACATTATTAATGAAATAACTTTTTTAACTAAAGTCACTTAAAAGTGCGACTCAAACATCCTTAAGTTAATGAGCTACTTAAAAGTAAATGCAGATAAGCATAATAATGGATTGTCGCCTTGGCTGGAAAACTCAGTAGGTTAGAGCATCCTCCTTGATGCACAAAGGTTGCCAATTTGATCCCTGGTCAGGGCATATACAGAAATAGGTCCATGTTTCTGTCTGTCTGTCTCACTTTCTCCCTTCCTTTTTCTCTGAGATCAATAAAAAAATATTTAATAGTATTTATTTAAAAAATGGATTGTCTGTTATTAGTAGGTAACAAATCCACCACATAGAAGTGTTGTGAGAATGTGAGAATGAAATTATTATATAAAAAGCACTAAAACAGAGCCTTAGAGTAAGCACAAACTAAGTATTTAGTAATAGCCATCAACTTAAATATATTTGATGGCAATAGTGTGCAACCTAACCTCACAAACAATGTTTTTGATTGCTTTTTTAAACCTGTTTCTCACTTACTCTCACATCCTTGTCTCCGAGGAAACAAATGACACGGAGAGATGGAACCCATCGTTTAAATTCATTCATCCAGTTGTGTAAAGTAGACTTTGGAACTAAAACCATGTGAGGTCCAGGAATGTTTCGGTAATGTTTCAGGTAACCAAGCAAAGCAATTGTTTGTAAAGTCTTCCCAAGACCCTGCATTTTCATCGCAAGACAAAAAAAAATCCATAAACATTTTTTTTACTTAATAAAACATTTTGTTAGTAATGACATCACGAAAGACATTTGTCAACTATTTCACATAGGGAAAAGATAAAAGATTTGTTTTTAAGTATATAACCATTCCAATTCAATAGTTACTGTGAGCAAAAAAAGAAACCAAGAATTTGAAATTACAATGTTGTTCAACAAGCGCTGACTGGGTAGCTCAGTTGGTTAGACATCGTCCCCAAAACACCAAGGTTGCAGGTTTGGTCCCCAGTTAGGGCACGTACAAGTATGAATGAATGAATGAATGAATGAATGAATGAATGAATGAATGAAAGAAACAACAAATCAATGTTTCTTTCTCTCTCTCCTCCTCTTCCTCTCTCCCTCTCTCTCTAAAAATCAATTTAAAAAAATAGCTGCTTAACAAAGCAACTCTCTACTGAGAAGATTTTACTCCTAAAAAAGCAAGCAATCTACTATATTTTTCTACCAATTGCAAAATTAAGAATTTTGGGTGTGCATTTCACAAAGACACATTTCTTTTACCACACTGCCTAGATACCCATGTTTTTTCCCATTGTCCCCAACACTACAGCACAGGCATGAAATATTCAAACTATGCATCTCAAAGGGCAGGTGGCTCTGTAGGAGTATCACACACCCTTGAAGATCTAAGGAACCATAAAAGAACAGAACTTAACAGAACTCTTAAGCCATAGAAGACATTAGAGATTATCCAGTCCAGTGGACTTTTAAAAATAATATATTAACCACCTATGAACCTACTACCTAACCCATGGGAAAGGGAACATGTTCTTATGCTGCACAGCCTTTTAAAACAATTTCTAAGTTTATCTCAATGCAAGGTATGTATTTTCTTTTATAAACCTAAACTTAAATCTATTTTTATAGGGTTTAGCCTGATATTTCACTTAATGAGATGGATTTTATGTATGCTACGCATCACGCATCAAAAACTTAAAATGTTTATATTCCTAAACCAAGTAACTCCACTTCTAGGAATCCTATGAAAATAATTTGAGAGGTACAGAGTAGCTAAATTACAAAGGTTCTCATAATAGCATTATTATAAAAGACATACACTACATCAACTGATCCAAATGATTGACAATAAGGGAGGAGATGAATAAAATGATGGTACTTCCCTAGGATTAATTATGTAGTAACTAACAATTATTTTTAACAATATTTAAAGTATATGGAAAAAATTCATGAATGTGAAGAAATCAAAATACCCAAAATATAATCTTAACTACTCAAAATAAATACATCTTAAAGAAAAGGACTGAAAACAAATATGTTCAAATGTTAAATGTGGTTATTTATAGATAGCAAAATTATAACTTACTTTTAATATATTTTTTGAGCTTTTTTCCCCAATTTTTCTATACTCCTTTCTCTTTTTAGCAATTAAATCATATCTGGTGTTGCCTGACCTATGGTGGCACAGTGGATAAAGCATCTACTTAGAAACGCTGAGGTCGCTGGTTCAAAACCCTGGGCTTGCCTGGTCAAGGCACATATGGGAGTTGATGCTTCCTGCTCTTCCCCTCTTCTTTCTCTCTCTCTCTTCCCCCTCTAAAAATGAATAAAGGCTTAAAATTTTATTTTAAAAATAAAAATCATATCTGGTGTCAGCATAAATTCAATACAAAGACTCTTTAGAGTCTTCATGCTTAGACAGGCTGCAGCCAAGAGTAGTAACCCTCGCCAGGTTGCTCAGTGGGGAGATCATTGTCCCAATGTGTTGAGGCCATCGGTTCAATGCTGGGTCAGCACACATACAAGAAGCAATACATGAATGCACAACTAAGTGGAACAACTACATGGAACGAGTTAATGCTTCTCTCTCTCCCCCCACCCCACCTTTTTCCTCTCTCTCTCTCTCAAATCAATGAGGAAAAATTTTTTTAAAGAGCAGTAACATAAATGGGTCTCACTGGTTCATATATATAGATCTAGAACTCCCCTTGTCCTCTCTTAAATCACATCTTATTTATTTGGTCTTCAAATACCAATCTAGGCCTTCAGATCCTCCCACCTCAGACAAATCAGCATCTTAAATCACTTTACTTTTTCTTTTTGATCCTTTTATTTATTTGTAATATCCTGGCTTATTTGCTGACCACCATCTGGTACTCAATTGTCAAGACTCAACATTGCTCTTTACAATCTTATTCTTTTTTTAATTTTTTTTTATTCAACGAGAGATGAAGAGAGAGGGAGAGAGAAAAAATGGGAGAGAGGGAGAGAGGGAGAAGGAGGGAGAGAAAAAGAGACTGGAACATTGAGCTATTCCTGTATTGCCCTGACTAAGGATCCAATTGGCAAACTTTTACGCTTTGGGCCCATGCTCTAACAACTGATCTATCCAGCGAGGGCTACTATTTTATCCTTTATGCCATTTTTTCACTTTCTGATTGTTCAAACATGGCATGACTTACATTCATTAATGCATACATTTATTTTTTTACTGTTTGGTTTATTCATTCTTTCATTTAGCATTTGGTTTACACACCCTGCCTCATTACCAAAAGGATTTCAGGTAGCCTACAATGAAAATCCATTTTAGATGGCCTATGATGAAAACATGGAACAAACAATAAGGTAAAATAAAAATAAAGGGGAATCAACAACAGTAAAACTAGAAGGTAATGAACAGAATAAAGCACAAAGGACACAATGAGTAGACCATTAAAATAAACAAAGATGCTCCATTTCAGCATTAATTTTGGCTCTGAGCTTTCTGGAAGCCAAAGTGCAAAAAAAGCAAAAGTATATGGTAGTTCTTTTAATACCATTTGAGGAAATCTCAATAAAAATTTTGTGGTCAGTGAAAGCAAGTGTTCTAGAGGTTACCAAAAAAACAATTCTAGACTTTGCAAATGCCTTTTTTGTTAAAATAACAAAATAAAATTAGCCTTCAGGCCTCAGAAGGACAGTTCAGCTCAGTTATTTCAAAATTACAAAATAAAATTATTGATAACTGAGAATGTGTTTTTGGCTACCAATTCCTTACCATTTCATCAGCCAAAATACCATTGACTCCATTTTCATACAAAGAAATCAACCAGTTCAGCCCTCGAATCTGATAATCTCTCAGTGGTCCTCCTTTCACATCTGAAAAAAATAAAATTAATGATGTCTCATACTTCCATTAATACAATGAAGTAAAATTGTTGTAAAACCAAACTGAGGTCCTGGCCAGTTTGCTCAGTGGTAGAGCATCTGGCCAGTATGTGGAAGTCCCAGGTTCGATTTCTGGTCAGGACACACAGGAGAAGTGACTATCGCTCTGCTTCTCCACCTCTCGACTTCTCTCTTTTTTTCTCTCTCTTCCCCTCCCACAGCCATAGCTTGAAAGGTTCGAGCAAGTTGGCTGCCAGTGCTGAGGATGGTGTCATGGCCTCATCTCAGTCACTAAAATAGCTCGGTTGCAGAGCAACGAAGCAGTGGCCCCAGATGGGCAGAGCATCAGCTCCAGACAGCAGTTGTTGGGTGGGTCCCAGTCAGGGTGCATGTGGGAGACTGTCTCTCTGCTGCCCTGCCTCTTACTTAATATAAATAAATAAATAAGTATGTACAAATTGAAAAACTAACACCAACATGATCATGATGTACTCACACGAAGGTGACACCTCAAATCTAACACACACGTTAGATGTCTTCCGACTCTCTGAGAGTAGCTCTTCATCTTCTTCTTGTTCCGTGCGCCTATGGCGGTAGCTGAGATGAAAAAACAAGCAACTTCATATTCAACCCAAATGCTATGATATCAATTAAGTCAGTATACATTACTAATGTTTGTCATGAAAAAAAAAGCATTGAGTTATCTAGGGTCCTGTTCATAAGTTGGCAGAATCAGCCTACGTGTTTAACTGAATAACTGCTAGGAAGGAAAAATATTACTGCCTACAAAATATAGTTGCACTAACAATAACCTTATTTTTTAGCATAAAATTACACTGAATATGTGAATAGGGATGAAGTCTATGAGGAGAGGGATAAAGGGGAACAGGAGGAAGAGAGAGGGAAGAAAATATATAGAGATGCCAACATACTCTCCAGCAGAAATTAAGCTCTGCTTGTCATCTTTCTTTATTCGAGGACGTCCCAATTTCATGTTTAGAGGAGATGTTGGAGATTTCTGTGCTGAAGGTTGAATAAAATGTGCAAAAAGTTCTGTCTGCTTCAGTAAAAATTCAAATCTCTTTGCTCGGTCTGCTCTCTGGTTCACAAAACAAAATAAAAAGTAATGACTTTCCTTTTTAGTCATTCAAAGTTATTTAACAAACACTTATATTGCACTTAGTCTGTACTATGTCCTAAGCTTTAAACATACTGACCCATTTAATTTTCTCAATAAACCTATGAGATAGATATCTGTATTTTCCTTATTTTACAGATAATAAATGTGAAGTACAGAGAGGGTAAATAACTGGGCTTAAGCTCCCACAGCTAGTAGGTAGCCAATCTGAAAACAGTACTTTTGGATAGTCTGAATAGAGGCCAAATGATCTGCGAGACTTTGTAAATACCCCAGTAAGAACTACCCTGTTTTTAAAGAGATGAGATCTAAAAGCAAATCCTCTCACCAAACCATAATGCTCATAATGATTTTCTTCTCCTAAACAGTTAACAAAATTAACAATCATAATACATAATGTACCCTAGACATAGAAATATAAATTACGATCAACAGGGTGGGGGGAAATAGGTTTACAGTTGTTTGTATGGAAAATAATACCAATCATTAATAAATAATAGGACAAGAATAAACTCTGTGTTTCACATACTAAGAAGAGTAACCTACTTTTGTCTACCCTGTATGTATACACTGTAAACTGAACTCTTAAGAATTTTCAAGCTGCATCTAAAAATCATCGAAATCTTAGAATCCAGTATCACCTTGTCTCAAAATATTTTTTTGGTTTTATGGTACAATAACATAATAAACATTTGTCTCTTCAATTAGAATGATCTAGAAAATTACATCTTATGCTAATAGTATATAAAGTTTCTTCCCAAAGTGAGCAAGATTTGGGGGGAAATACACACACATGAAATAGTATATTAACTACTGAAAATTTATACGTATTATTATTTCTTAATAAATTGTAAATGGTCGTATAACCTGGACCACGTAAATGCAATAAAACATTTTTCACTAAAAAAAATCTTAAAAGACCAAAAGGTGTATATACTTCATTCTAGATAAAGAAAACAATAAGACAGTTTTTTGATTCACAGGGTAGAGGATATTTGATTGCTAATGAAAGAGGCATAACTAATAACACAAGAAACAAGGGTTCACTAACATAAATATAATAATTAGATAAATATATTCAGACCAGTAGCTGTAAGAAGGCCAAAACCTTTACATTTTATGTTATCCTTGCTGGGATGCTCTCTTTAGAGTTGTTAAAACATTAACTGTCTACAGTAGAGGTAGCCTTAAACATTAAGGCATGGAGTTTTGTAAAATCACTGTGAACAATCAAAAAGTATACTTCATCTCTATTTATTTTTATAATATTACTACAACAAACAAACCCTCAACAGTAAAACTTAGTTCCAAATACCTGTTAATTTCTCTTGAGTTGGCCAAATTTGCTGATCTTAAAAATTCACAAGCATAAAAATGTATAGTTTAATTAAACCTAAAATATGGATACTAGTGACTAAAAGTTAAATAATTAAATGTATAGCAAAGCAGAAGCTTGGCATACCTAAGATTATATGACATAAACATGTTATATTTGCATGTACTGGGTAAATATCCTTCCCTCCAAAAACATATTATCATATTACATGTTTTTGTTTTTGTGGAGTTTTTTTTTTGTATTTTTCTGAAATGAGAAGCAGGGAGGCAGAGAGACAGATTCCCGTATGTGACCAGGATCCACTCAGCATGCACACCAAAGGACGGTGCTCTGCCCGTCTGGGCTGTTGCTCCATTGCAACAGGAGCCATTCTAGCACCTGAGGTGGAGGCCATGGAGCCATCCTCAGTGCCCGGGCCAACTTTGCTCCAATGGATCATTGGCTGTGGGAGGGGAAGAGAGAGAGAGAGGAAGGAGAAGGGGAAGGGTGGAGAAGCAGATGGGCGCCTCTCCTGTGTGTCCTGACCAGGAATCAAACCCAGGACTTCCACAGGTTGGGTCAATGCTCTATCAATTGGCCAGGGCTCATATTACATATTTATAATGGGTAGCATTCCTATATCCAAAGCAAGAAAAAAGGAAGAAAAACCGTCACTCTGGCTTTGTGACATGCTTTTCTTTCAGCCATATTGATACTGTCAAGGGTATTTTTTTTATTTGAGGGAGAGACAGGTAGAGAGAGAGGAAAGAGAGAGATAAGAAACATCAACTCATAGTTTCTTCACTTTAGTTGTTCACTGATTGCTTCTCATATGTGCCTTTACCCAGGGGGCTCCACACAGCAACTTTGAAGCCAGAGCCCCTGCGCTCAAGTCCATGCCCCATGCTCGAGCTGGCAACCTCAGGGTGTGGAACCAGGGACTTCAGGATTCCGGGTTGACACTCTATCCACTGTTCCACCACTGGTCAAACCAGGTATTTTCACTTAATGAATAAAGTATTTCTAGCATTAAACATCTTATTATGGGGTAGAGTACTGAACAAAAAAGAAAAGATGGAGCTTCTAGTCCCAACTATTCCATTTAGTTTCTCTAATGTTTTATTTCCTCATCTGAAAATGAAAAAATTCATTTATTCAACAAAATATTTATTGTGATATTAAAGTATTCTAATTCTAAAGTCTATGATTTTGTATTCATTATACATACATAAGTATTTATAATCTTTCACATCCTCTCTATAAAAATCAACTACAGTATTCACTATCCTACCCAAGGACGTATTTACCATTTTCTCTTCATATTCCAGGTCCATTTCCTTTTCAGATTTAGAAGTTTTAGCAGCAAGTTTGAGTTGAAATGGAGAACTGCTTTTCTAGAATTTCAAAGAAAATAAATCATCAACTTTTGCAAAGCAAGGTCTTAAAAGTGGTCAACATTGTCATTTGGAAAAAGTAAAAAGTAATTAAATACTAAATAAATAAATCAACATGGGCCTTGCATGAAGCAATGATGAGAGTATGCCATGAAGCAGGGCCTATGATTAATCCAGTTTTGTACACCTGAGGTCCAATTAAAAAATCCAAAGAATTGTGAAAGCCAGAGAAACAATATTAAAGGAAGTAAAAACTAAAGGAGAAACATTGAGCCTTTTTGCCTATTTCTTAATTTAAAGCATAAGAACATATGTAACTATTGAATAAGAGATTTAAAATCTAGAATACACTAAGAATAAAATTCTAAAATATAGAATATATTAACATTATTAACCACAAACCAAAGAATTTAAGGAAAGTAAATATTAATATTAACACTTTATGTAATGGAAACAAGCCAGTGTTTCAGAAGAAAATAATGTGATTTCTGTTCTTGAAAAGACCCTATGTTTTATTGTTTCCATATTCTAAGTAGAATATTTAAACTTTTTTAATGTAATGCAATGTTATCATTTATACTTAATATAATGAAATAGCACAGTTTCAAACTTTCGTGGGGGTTTTTTGCAAGAGAGACTGAGAGAGAGACAAAGAGAGGGACAGATAAGGACAGATAGACAGGAAGGGAGAGAGATGAGAAGCATCAATTTTTCTTTGTAGTTGTTCAGTGATTGTTTTCTCATATGTGCTTGACTGGGGGTTACAACAGAGCGAGAGTGACCCCTTGCTCAAGCCAGCGACCTTGGGCTCAAGCCAGCAATCTTGGGCTCAAGCCAGCAACCATGGAGTCATGTCGATGATCCCACACTCAAGCCAGCGACCTCACGCTCAAGCGAGTGAGCTCGTGTTCAGGCTGGTGAGCCCACACTCAAGCCAGCAACCTCTGGGTTTCAAACCTGGGTCCTCTGCGTCCCAGTCCAATTCTCTATCCACTGCATCACTGCCTGGTCAGGCTCGAACTTTTGGTTCATGTTAATTTTCTCCAACCTGGAAGAACATTATTTTAACTATTTTTTATTACATAAATGTTTTGTAGAAGCAGTTTCTCAGGGCCATTAACTATTAACCTTTGGTATTTTAAAAAAATGTAATTTAGCAAAAACTAAAAAATCAGCTGCTTAAAAATACTAAAATTATCAGGAGGCTTATCTCATGCATTCTTTACTTTGTAAAGACAAACTTGTACTGGTAAATATAAATAGATATACAGAATACAAGTCCTTCCCTGTAAGAAATAAAGAAACAAAACAGTAAAAACACATATCTACCCATTAGTACCGAAGCTGAGAGTATTTCAGTTTTAACACAGACTGCACAAGTCAAAACACAAATCTGTTTGTGAAAACTAAAGGAGCTATGTTAATTTTATCATGGATTTCTCAACCTCTTACTGAAAATTTAGAGCATAAATCAAAACCAGAATGTGATCTCAAATGTAAGAAAACTATGGCTCCAATAGTTAATGTATATATCTTCCAATATTTACTAAAAGTCCTACTCTGAGGAAATCCAAACTATTATCATCAAATTTGACCCTGGTCGGGATTCTACTTTGGAGCAAAGATCTGGTATAAGTTCAGTTATTCTAAACCCAAGTAACAGCCGTCTTGATTTACAGCACCTTATGTGCATGTATCATCTATGTAAGACGTTTTTAATGTAATCTTGGATGGATGAGAACAGAAAACTGCTTAAAAAACTTTCAGCCACAAACTTTTATATGTCTCATAAACTATAAACCTTATTTTTTTCAAAGCAATAATTTAAAGGAAAATTGATTAACAAACCCACACCTTTATTATTCCTTGAAAAACTATATGAAATCTAGTTTTCAAATTTCTAAAAAGTGAAAATTACCTCACATACATCAATATATATCTAAAAATGTGGGACTTACAGAAAACTTAGGCTTTAATATTAGAAAAACACTTTACTCATTACTTTTTTCTGCTTACCTTGCAGTAAAATACCATAAAATTTTAATCATATGCTAATTAAAATTCCTAGTCTTGAACAGTACTATTAAAAGCTGTGAGCAATTACTTAATCGGCACTATCTACCACAAGAAATTTTAAACTTAACCTCTAACCCTTCTTATTTGTATACGTATATGTTTTTAAAATTACACTTCTCATACAGGAAAAGATAAAAGGTGACTATGCTATTCTAATACATTCCTTATAGATTTTATCATCTGGTAATCTAGATGCCAAGAGAATGCAGCACAAGGTCATCAAGATGCCCTGTCTTAAAAGACCATGGCCTTTCTCTAGATGTTTTTATTACCAAAATACCAATTCCAGTTTACAGATAAGTTGACAGTGAAGTCATCCAACTATCACTTAAACCAAATAAGTTTAAGAACCAGAAGGCAAGCAAAAATACCTTTCTGTAGTTAAATGTCACAAGTCAATCCACTAAATCTCATTTACTTTATGCATTACGAAAATGCTATCATTCAGAGTCTATTTTCTTTTATTTGATATGCAATTCTTAGCAAGTTTAAGAATCTGGCTTCTCATACTACTACAGAGAGTAAGTAATACAGCAGCAAGTGATGTGAGAATGACCACTAGAAGAAGGTGTGCTGAAAACAACAGGAAGGGACGGCAGAAGGCCAGGACTCAACTGTGAGTTCCACCATGGGAACGGCCCTTTTCTTTGGTGTCCAGGTGTAGTATTTCCCACTCCCTGCTGCATCACTTGTATTTTGTATTTTACAGTAACTTTAAATTATTTTGTGGTTTTTTTACACCTGCTTATTATCATAGACATATTTTTCTAATGAAAGTCGAAAAGGATTTAAAAAATGATAGTCAACAGCATGACAATTGAGGGAAGAGAGTGAGAAATTTTTAAAAAATCATCACAACACTGGAAGTGTCTGGGAGGTGCTTACTTAATTGAAGGGAAACATCCTAGATCTCAAATGCCTTTGTATCACTGTCAAGAGTAAAATAATTTGATAAAAATGAGGAAAAGGTTCATCTGTACCTTCAGTACACCATTTAAGGAGTCAAGGTAGTGTGCAATATATTTAGTTTTTTTGGGGGGGGTACCAAATATGCTTATTTGAAGGAACAGTACAGATGGGGGGAAAAAAGCTCTAGATGTGTTGGTACTATTTAAATTTTAAACCAAAAATTAAAAATTAAAAAAAAAATGTGATGAGCCTAACATGTGGTGGCGCTGTGGAGAGATAGAGCATAGACCTGGAATGCTGAGGCTGCCAGTTCGAACCTGGCGTGCCAGGTCAAGGTACATAATAGAAGGAGGACTTGATGCTTCCCTCTCCTCCTCTCCCCTTTCTTTCTCCTCTCTCTAAAAAAATCAATAAAATTTTTTTAAAAAGTGTACTGAGTAAAGTAGTAAGCCTCACCTACTCAGAAAGATCCTGCCACGCAGCCACTCCTTCCCCTGTTCTGAAAGGATGAGGTACTATCATAAGATACTTTCTGTTGAGGTTACAAAGTTCATGAATATATATGTCTCAATTCAGTGTTTATTATATAGGGTTTTTTTTATTGCTGGCCAGTGTTTTCACAATTCAAAAAATGTATACAACCTGGAAATTCAACAACCTTAACTGTCATGCAAAAGACAGTTTAGCAGTTACATTTGCCCACTGTAGGGAATAAAATACACCTGGATTTGTTTCTGAATTTCCCAACATTTGATTTATATTGATGGTTGGTATTTGGCACAGCTTTAATCATCAATCTTGTCTTATTGATTCAAACATCAGAGGGATCTTAAAATGCGTGTTTTCTACGGTTTTCATTTAGCGCTACAAACCTGTAACAGTAAAATGTCACTTAAGCAACTGCTGAATTTAAAATTATTCTAATTCACAGGAAAACATATTAATTTCTTTTTATTTATTAATTTTAGAGCGAAGAAGGTGGAGAGAGAGAGAGACAGAAACATAGGATCTGTTCTTGTATGTGCCCTCCCTCACCCGGGATCAGAACCCGCAGGGCACAACGCTCTACCCAACCCAGCTGTACCGGCCAGGGCGAACGACGCTCATTTCCTTCCAAAGTTTTTCATTTGGTTGTGTAGTCTCATATAATTATTCACACAAATCCACTTGAGATCTCTTAAGCATGATTTTAATTACCTACCATTTTATACGTGATATGTCTATTCATAAACGGGAAAAAATCCACCCATAAATTATCCATTCTACAGTTTTATTATACATAAAAAATCCTTTTGCCTCGTACTATTTTAATCTCAATTTTTCAATGCGTCTCACAGTTTTATCTGCATGTCTCAACCCACATGAAATATGCCTTATGGAGATAATACATATTAGCTGGCTTTAATAGATGTCTGAGCGGACCCTTACGTAGTTTACAGCAGCTCATCCTAGCGAAGCTGGGTTTTAAAGAAAGAACATTTTTTAACCTGCCTGTGTCCCAGAGCCAGCAGCGCCTACTAGAAGAGGGAGGAAGAAGCCTGAAAGGCTTGGGGCCAGATTGGGGACCATTTGGGTGGCCCTGGAGTGAAACACTATACCGTCGGGGGCGGGGCAGGAGAGGGTGAGGGTGCACACGTTGAAAATTTTCCTAAGCGAGTGTCCACGGTTTCTCAGTTTGGCGTTTGAACTGGGGTGGGGGGGGGGGTTCGACGGTGAGCTCATTTTCTGAGGATAACACCCCCGCCTCAGCAGGCGGGGACCCAAAAACGGGATTATGCCCCCTGCCACCCAAAAGGCCAACACTGCCAATCAAAGCAATAAAAATCTCTTCTTTCGTCTTCCACCTCCCAACCACGGGCACCTTGTAGTTCAAATTTTAAAAAATAAGCTCTAGCAAAACCCCTTTTGCGCGAGTGCGGGATTGAAGGGCCCAGATTTCCCAGGCAGAGGCCGACGGGAAGAGGGGGGAGAGGGAGCGAGAGGAGAGGGAGAGGCGGAGGCTGGTTCCTGCACGGCCCCATCCCCCACCCCGCGCGTTCCCCCAGTTCCAGGAATGTGAAGGGGGCTGGGGGCTGCCGAGGGGCTCCTAAGCCCCTGGATAACGGGCGCCCAGCACCCCGCGCCGCGCCCGCGCCTCGGCCCCGCCCCCGCCCTCCAGGCGGCCAGAAGGAAAGGGGGAAGGGAGCGAATACTGGACTGCTCGCCGTCCTCCCCCCCGCTTTGCGCGCCCGCGGCCCCATCCCCACCGAGCCCGTGGGTACCTGTCGGCGCAAAAAGATCAGGGCTTGCGTCCCTCCGAGGATCCCCTCACGGTATTTGTCCACCCAACACACACCCCTTTCCGATTTACCTCCTTCTTCTTCTCGCCCTTTTCGCTGGCCACGGTGGCTTCAGCAGCTGTGGCGGCAGTGGCCGCTCCCTCCTCCTTAGAGGTGGACGGCCTGGGCTGCTTGTCCTCTATCACCACGATTGTGGCAGTCGCCTCAGCGGCTGCCACGGTGACTGCCACTGCAGCGGTGTCCTGCTCCATGGCGTCGGAGCGGGAAAAGGAGAGGGGCGAGGAAAGGGGCGAGGGCTTCTGGGCGGCGGCAGTGGCTGCACTGGAAAGAGCTAGATGGAGCAGGGGTGGAGAATCACTCCGTTTCCAACCCCTTCGCTCGGCCCCCCTTCTTTAAATAACCCTCAACCCTGCCCCACTTCCGTCCACCCACCCTACGTCATGCCCCCCCGTCACCCTCCCCCGTTCTTCCACACACCCCCCAACGATCGCGAGACTCCCCCTCCCCACTCAGAGCCCGAGCTGGCCCCGCACGACCAACTGTTGCCTGAGTGTGGGGCGCGGACTGGGGTGGAGGCGGGAACCCCCAGCCTCCTGCACATCTCCTTTCCCACACGCCCCCAACAGTCAGCCTGAGTTCCCCTCGCCGATATGTGCATAAGGAATCCTCTTTCCCTTAAATCTGTTCTTTGTACATCGGGGTGCTTTTCCCTTCTTGCACAAAGAACTTTTCCACTGCTTGTAACTGTACTGTACAAGGGCTTTCTCACCCTTTGCAAAACCCAGCATCCCCTCCCCCACTCCTGGGAATTGGCCTTTCCCAAGTCCAAGGGGGATTAGTGGTGCTATTCCCACCTTCGTAAATTCTGCAGAAGGAAAAGCACTTCTTGAATCCCAATTGTAGTTGCAAACATTCACTTACAAAGCAAAGCATGACTCTTAAATTTTATGTATGTGTTCTATTTTCAATTCCTATACCTCTCAGATAGCCAATGTGCAAGGAGCTTTTCTTTTGCCATAATGACTGAATTGTAAAAATCCTGGGGGCAAGTGCAAGGTCCCCACAGAACCTGGGTCAACTCATGGTAAATACCTAATGTTAATAATTGGATTGAGTTACTGTGATTTTTTTGGTGTATGTTGTATTTATATCCCGGTTGTTATTTAGTAATAATTCAATATCAATAATATGTATGATCACGCATATAAAAGGATTTCATAAAGGGTTGAACACTATGCAAATGTCAATCATTAAATATTATCCTGTCTATTTCTCCTCACCTATTATTTTGAGCAATAATGGGAAGATTTACCTCCTAGTTTTTAAATTTCAGGGACAAAAGATAGTAAAACATATAGCAAACAACAATCACAAAACCCACAGATTCCAAAATGAAGCAAATACTGTACTTTCCAAAGTGTAAAGAAATTGTGATTAATTTCCCTGAACACACCTTTATAAATTACCAATTTGAAATAAAGTGTGAATTTTGCCAAAAGCATGGAGGCACAAAATTGCCCCCCCCCAAAAAAAATGTCCTTTTTTCCAGGAGATAATATCCTAAATTGCCTTTTGTTTTAAAGTTATAACTCTTTTTTTTTGTATTTTTTTTTCTGAAGCTAGAAACGGGGAGAGACAGTCAGACAGACTCCCACATGCGCCCGACCGGGATCCACTCGGCACGCCCACCAGGGGGCGACGCTCTGCCCACCAGGGGGCGATGCTCTGCCCCTCCGGGGCCTCGCTCTGTCGCAACCAGAGCCACTCTAGCGCCTGGGGTAGAGGCCAAGGAGCCATCCCCAGCGCCTGGGCCATCTTTGCTCCAGTGGAGCCTTGGCTGCAGGAGGGGAAGAGAGAGACAGAGAGAAAGGAGAGGGGGAGGGGCGGAGAAGCAGATGGGCGCTTCTCCTGTGTGCCCTGGCCGGGAATCGAACCCGGGACTTCTGCACACCAGGCCGACGCTCTACCACTGAGCCAACCGGCCAGGGCTAAAGTTATAACTCTTAATATTCAAAAACCTTGTGACAGTTTAGCTACTATTGGTTATTTACACCTTAGTGTAAGATCCTGAGGCAAAGCACAAGACATTGGTGAGTGGAGGAGTGTGTCGCTGAGGAGTGGAAAACAAGCTGCCAGTGCCAAGAGCTTTCCTCTGATTTTACCTTCATTATGTTCTTATTTACTTTATTTATTTATTTATTTTAATTTTTTTTTATTTATTCATTTTAGAGAGGAGAGAGAGAGAAAGAGAGAGAGAGAGAGAGAGAGAGAGAAGGGGGAGGAGCAGGAAGCATCAACTCCCATATGTGCCTTGACCGGGCAAGCCCAGGGTTTTGAACTGGCAACCTCAGCATTCCAGGTAGACACTTTATCCACTGCGCCACCACAGGTCAGGCTGTTCTTATTTACTTTATATTTTGCCCCTGGTGCCCTTGTTTCTCCTCCTGAAGTACAAATGTGTATTATCCAGAAAATATAGGGATATATCAGTATAAAAATGGTTCATATTTCTGGAGCACCAACTTCAGTCAAAAAGTGGGGAATTAGCTCAACTGATCATTTAAGCACGTTTTTTTTTTCTGTAAAAATGTACAGATATGTTAAGAAATGAACTGCACAGTTTGAAGTGTGTCCAAATAAAAGCTTGATGTTCCCAGTTAAACATACTATCCCTTCCCCACTACCTGCTCAATCTTAGTCACTATGGATTCTTTGGTGAGGAAGTTCAAGAAGCACGCTGAAATGTGTGCATCCACCTGACTTGAGGACTCTTCCAGACAATGGCAGTGGAAGACTTCTCTTTCACCAAACTGCAGCTATGGGAGGATAGAATAACCTTTCACTATCTGAGGCTTCAAGGGAAAGATTCAAGAAATATTTGTTGTATATTGAAGGCACCAGTTCCTGCTGGCAAGGGTGCCTTCTTCCATTGTATTTCTCATGACCAATGCACAGTATTTCAATTACATCGTGAGCTAAATTCACTTTTGTGAGGACATCTGGGAAAGTCATATCCCTTTATAAGACCTTTCCTGTGAGAATATGTGTTTCAAGTTCAAAAAAATAAATTAGAAATTAATTTGCCTGACCAGGCGGTAGCGCAGTGGATAGAACAGCAGACTGGGATGTGGAGGACCCAGATTCGAGACCCCGAGGTCGCCAGCTTGAACGCGGGCTCATCTGGTTTGAGCAAAGCTCACCAGCTTGGACCCAAGGTCGCTGGCTTGAGCAAGGGGTTACTCAGTTTGCTGAAGGCCCACGGTCAAGGCACATATGAGAAAGCAATCAATGAACTACTAAGGTATTGCAACGAAAAACTGATGATCGATGCTTCTCATTTTTCTCCGTTGCTGTCTGTCTGTCCCCATCTATCCCTCTCTCTGACTCTCTCTCTGTGTCTCTGTAAAAAAAAATTAATTTGGGAACCAGAACATATTTGTTTGTTGGCAAATTTCCATGTATATATAATGTAATCCTTTTTGTTAAGATGGCATGGCTGAAAGTGCTACCAAGTATATGAGTTTGGCTAGAAAAGTCAAAATCTTTATCCATAGACCTTTCCACAGGATTCATGTAAATATCATCCTTTGGCTTGGGGAAACAGCTGCTATTTACAAAGCATGTGCTATCCTTATTTGCAAATCTACCTAAAATTTATGATCTGTAGACTTTGTTCAACAAAAGTCACCTGAGTTCTGATCCTTCTCAACACCCTGCTCTATCTGCTACTACTTTCCCTTACTGTCTTCTCATTTGAAATGGTCCTTAATTGCTCTACTCCATTGAGGTTGGAAAACAAAGCGCAATTTTATGAAGAACCTTGGGGTCATATTTGGGAACCTCAAAATGAATTCTTGTCTACTAGATAATACATCCATTCTGTCAGGTTGTGAATATTATAGAAGTTATCCAATAGTCATTTTTTGCATAACCAAACTTGTTTAGTACCTACCAGAATGCATGCCTAATGCTGGTACTAAAAATACTTTTATGAAGTTCATAAAGGCAAAGTCAAGGGCTTGGTGTTCCTTCTCTTATTCTGTATTTAAAATGTATTGTTTAAACCACAGTATGACTTAAAACCACATTGTAAGCCCACTGATAATTGTATCAGAAACTGGTATAAAAGATTCTGGTAACAGTGTCTTGCTTACAGCTATAATAGAACCACTTAGTTCATATTAGCATTTTTATTCCTTTTTTTTTAAGTGAGAGGAGGGGAGATGGAAAGACAGACTCCCGCATGTGCCCCAAACAGAATCCTCCCAGAAATCCTCATCTGGGGCTGATGCTCGAATCAACCGAGCTATTCTCAGAGCCCGAGGCCAACACTTGAACCAATAGAGCCGCTGGCTGCAAGAGGAGAAGAG
The DNA here is from genome assembly GCF_036850995.1 of Saccopteryx leptura. Taxonomy (NCBI): domain Eukaryota; kingdom Metazoa; phylum Chordata; class Mammalia; order Chiroptera; family Emballonuridae; genus Saccopteryx; species Saccopteryx leptura. Next base: position 124,202,420 of record NC_089516.1, read on the forward strand.
AGAGAGAAGGAGAACAGAAACAGATGCTTGCTTCTCATATGTGCCCTGACCCAGGATCAAACCAGGGACATCTGCACACCAGGCCGACACTCTATCCACTGAGCCAACCAGCGAGGGCAATAGTGGCATTGTTGAAAAGGTGATTTTCCTCAGTTCTTTGGGTGTTATAGAAAAGGTAATGGTAATAGCTTGTTTACATCTACCATTTTTTGAGAACCCACTATTGTATCAGGCACTGTGCTAGATTCCCCACCTATGATACTGTTCACCTTCTTGGAAATTTTATGAAATAAATGTTATTATCCCTATTTTACATATAAGAAAACAGAGAGGCTAAGTAACTCATGCAAGATCCCATAACTAGTGAATGACAAAAGCCAGATTCAAATCCCAGACTGTCTGGCTCCAAACCTCCACTTTTCACTTCACTTTTGTTAAATTCTTTGTCCCTTATGGGACTTCTTCCTTGACAGTAGAAATCATATTGAGAAAATTAGTAATTTTTTTTTTGTCATGTCTCTATGGTGTTCCCTCTGAGTTTCTAAGAAGACATTGTCACTGTTAAGGCCCTGGTAGTAATATATGACTGGATAATTTCTTTAGGTCTACCTAAAAGTTCTTATAAGGTGGAACTTGGAGAATAATTTGGATTCTTGCATGTACCCAAAGTAAATTCTTGAAACATTAATGGGACTCAGGACAGTTAGAGTACAGGGCATAGGAAAACCTAACAGAAACAACTTACATCCTGGCTAAATAGGTCAGTTAGAGCATCATCCCGAAACGCAAAGGCTGCAGGTTCAATCCCTGGTCAGGGCACATACAGGAACAGATTGACGTTTCTGTCCCTCTATATCTCCCCTCCTTTCTCTCTAAAGTCAGTATGTTTTTTAAAAAAGAAACAACTTGGGGCCCTTACTGGTTGGCTCAATGCATAGAGTGTTAGTGCAGTGTATGGACGCATTTCAATTCTATAAGATTATTTAACCTCTGTAAGCCTCAGATTTGTATCTATAAAACAAATACAATAATACCTAACTCAAAGTGGCCTTATGAGGATTTAATATAAAAGCACATGTAAAGCATTTAGCATGGCCTTGCACTCATGTAATATGCATGGCATGTAATATGCACTTAATGGATAGTAGTTAACAAAAAGAAAAATACCACGGTGATGCTTTGAGCTTCAGACTGAGTGAGCCAAGGAAAAAGCCAGGATTTGAGAAAATCACTCTGGAAGTCAGTTCTAAACTAAAGTAGGAATAAGGCCAACTGTTGTTTGCTAAATTAATTTTCTGTGTTCATTTTCAGTTATTAAGGTCAGTGATTTAGTGCAATTATACTCCCTCAAAAGTAAGTTCTGAAGAAAGGCAGTAAATGAGGGAGAAGAGGGATGACGGGACACTTCCCTACCTAGACTGTGACCTCCTTGAGGCCAGGGACTATATCTGATTCATCTTTGTTAAAATGTGGTGGAGGGAAGAGGGTCCAGGGGCTGGCTCCCCAGCTACATCGAGTCTTCCACCTTCACACATACCCTTCAAAATTTATGTTGTCTTCTGTGGTTTTTTCCACTTTTCCTCTTTAATTGTGCCCTAGGTGTCCATTTTGGCTGGATTTCAAGTGCATAGAAACACATTTATAGAACACTTTGTAAGATTTTTGTACAGCTTACCCACGATGTGTAAAATGAGATATCAAAGACCGATGATTTGCAAGGAAAATGGATTAGATCCTTGCCTTGGGCCTCCATTGGGGGGTCTCAAGCTTTAACACATCAGCATCACCTGGAGGGCTTGTTGAAATACAAATGACTGGCTCCACTCGCAGAGTTTATGAATCAATAGTTTTGTGGTATGGTTAGAAATTACCTTCCTAAGAAGTTCCCAGGTGATGCTGTTGCTGATGGCGCAAGACCACCATTTGGAACCAGTGACCTAGAACACAGATCAGCAAACTTTTTCTGTAAATGACAAGACAGTAAATATCTCAGCTTTTGCAGACTGTAAGTCAAAATGACTAAACTCTGCTGCTGTAGCATGAAAACAACCATAATAAAACTTAACTTATGGAGTGCTTGGCTCAATGGTAGAGCATCAGCCAGGCATATGAAGTCCTGGGTTCAATTCCCAGTCAGGGCACACAGGAGAAGCGACCATCTACTTCTCCACCCTCACCCTCACCATTGTCTCTCTCTCTCTCTCTCTCTCTCTCTCTCTCTCTCTCTCTCTCTCTCTCCCTCCCTCTTCCCCTCCTGCAGCCATGGCTTCAATGGTACCAGCAAAGTTGGCCCCAGGTGCTGAGGTTGGCTCCATGGCCTTGCCTCAGGTGCAAAAATAGCTCGGTTGCTGAGCAATGGAGCAGCAGTCCCAGATAGGCAGAGCATTACCAGGTTGGGGGCTTGCCAGGTGGATCCCAGTTGGGGCGCCTTCAGGAGTCTGTCTCTCTGCCTCTACGCTTCTCACTTGGAAAGAAAGAAAAGAAGGAAGGGAGGAAGGAAGGAAGGAAGGAAGGAAGGAAGGAAGGAAAGAAGGAAGGAAGGAAGGAAGGAAGGAAGGAAGGAAGGAAGGAAGGAAGGAAGGAAGGAAGGAAGGAAGGAAGGAAACTAACTTTATTTATGGACACTGAAATTTGAATTTTATACAATGAAATATTATTCCTCTTTTTATTTTTTCAACAAGTTAAAAATATAAAAAACATTCTTAGGTTGAGGGGCTTACAAAAATAGGCATCAGGCTGTGTTTACTGACCCATACCTGAAAAAGACTCATTATCCGAGGAAGACAAAACAAGCAAAAGTTGGAAAAAACAAACAAACATAAAGCAATAAGCACATAAGAAGGTGTTTAACCTTGATAGTCACCAGGGTACTGCAAATTAAAACCACAGTGAGATATTGCTACACATCGCTATAATGGCAATTAAAAAAAAAGGATTATCAGTACCAACGAATGGTGAAGAATGGAAGCAATGGTAACTCTCATATAGTACATGTGAGAGTGTGCTGTAATTTGCACAACCACTTTGCAAAGCAGTTTGACATTATTTACTAGCGCCAAATACATATGTGTATCCATCCTACTGTGGTAGAGAATGAGAGATGTTCCACCCAAACTCTCTTTCATAGGAGGCCATTCTTCACAGAAATGGAGAATGCTGTCAATAGATGGCCTCCAGCTGCCAGCTCCTTGAGGGTCTGCTTTGGCTGCAGAGAGTTGCTTTGCCCAAGGTCATACACTGTTCCTAAGATACAGGAGCAAGGTGGGAGTGGAACTGAGTGAAGCCTGACGCAGAACATACCAATGGGGACAACTTGTATAAGCTCCATGTCAAGTTGGCCCAAGATCCATCAAATTTGTATCGAAGTTCATCCTCTCCCCCTCCCTGCCCAATTGTGCTTCCTGTGCCTTACATTCACGAGTTTTGGTCCTTAATAAGCATCTTGTACTCAACACTCCATCCCGGGTTTTGCTTATGGTGAACCCAAAATGCAATACCTTTGACTCAGTAATTCCACTAGGATAATATACCCTAGAGAAAATTCATGTGTGCACCAAAAGCTATGCACAAGAATGTTCTAAGCAGCTTTTGTTTATAATAGCCAAATACAAGAAGCCACCAAAATGTCAATCAACAGGAGAATGAATGAACTATGATATATTCATAATGAAAATGGCCGCTATATACAATTACATGCATGGCATAATATTGAGTGAAAAAAGCAGGATGCAAAAGAGTGAAGACTGTCTGGTGCCATTCATATACAGTTCAAAAACAGTTAACAGTATTTATGGCTGCATTCACAAATGATAAAACTGTAAAGAAAAGCAATTAGATGATTATCACAGAAGTTAAGATAGTGGTATGTCCTAAAGGATGATCTTCAAAACTTTTTTTTTTAATTTTTATTTTTTGTACTTTTCTGAAGTTGGAAACAGGGAGGTAGTCAGACAGACTCCCGCATGCGCCTGACCAGGATCCACCCAGCATGCCCACCAGGGGGCAATGCTCTGCCCACCTGGGGCTTCGCTCTGCTGCAACCAGAGCCATTCCAGTGCCTGAGGCAGAGGCCACAGAGCCATCCTCAGCGCCCGGGCCAACTCTGCTCCAATGGAGCCCTGGCTGCAGGAGGGGAAGCGAGAAACAGAGAGGAAGGAGAGGGGGAGGGGTGGAGAAGCAGATGGGCGCTTCTCCTGTGTGCCCTGGCCGGGAATCGAACCTGGGACTTCTGCACGCCAGGCCAACGCTTTACCACTGAGCCAACTGGCCAGGGCTAAAAACTTTTAACAATCAATATGACTCAAATTTTGAGCAATCCAAACAGATAGAAGTTTTATATCTCATCAGGGTATGCTGGCTCATTACCAGCCCTGATTTAATTCTGGGTAGGGAAGAAGGGATTGTCAAGGAGAGAGAGAGACCCCTGGTTCAAGTGTGATTTCCAAAGTGCTAGCAATGTTCAATTTTTTTACCTGGGTGAAGGTTGCATGGACATTCAATATATATAAATATATGAAATATATATATGAACAATCTAGACATGCTACAGGAAAATATAAATAGACGTTTTGTAAATGTTTACTTTAAAAAGTATAACTATAAAGCCCTGAGAAGATTTTGGAGGAGTGAAGATTAGAACGATTAGAGCTGTCATGTGTTTATGCATTCTGTAACAACAGGATAACGAAACAAACTGGCCTTGAGAAATTCTGAGAGGTTTTATAAGAGATACAAGGAGACACTGTTGTTCAGAAGAAGGGACATTCTTTTCCTGCTGAGAGGTGACAAGAGAAAAGCTTCACAGAAGAAGGACCATTTGAGGTGAGCACTGAAGAATAAAAAGGACTCTAGCGGGTACAGTTGCAGAGGAAGTTGGGGAAAAAGACAGCATAAACAAGATGGAAGTAAGAGGAAGTAGCATGTAATCAAGAAATTAAATAGTCAGATAGATTAGAGTAGCATCTCCCAACTTGCTTTGATGCTTAATAACCTTAGGAAAATTCTAAATCATACATTATTTTCACTAAGGAACAGTTATCTGTTCTACAGTTAACTATTGAATGATCACTACGCTACATGCTATGGGCACGGCCATCCCAACAAGACAGATAAGGTTCTGAGGATTCCACTGCTTTTATCTGGGCTTACTTTCACCATTCTTCCTGAGATCCGGAAACAAGCTAGACTCAGCCACGCAACGTTTTCTGTGTGTGTGTGTGTGTGGTTTTGTGATTAAACTCAGTCAGATTTAGGGTCAACTTCTGTCTCCTTCATGACCCTCATATTGATTTTGAACTCTAGAGTTTATGTAAAATTAAAATAGCAGTGGGAGAAAGGAGGTGTCCACTTCTTGGTGTCTTAATATATTTATCCTGCTCTGGTATTCCAAGAGATGTATAGTTACCCTGTCATCCCTTCCCGTTGCCTTCCATTAAGCTGGCCAACTCCATGTCAGGCTTCTAGTGGCATGGTTCTTACTGCCACCCAGTGCTGCTCCCCCTTATCATGACCACAAGATCCCAGCTTCTAAGTTCTCTTTTCCTAATTGCCTCCTTCTCATTGGGGGGGGGAGGAGCTCTTACCTCTTACGGTGGAGGGATGGGGTATATAACCTAACACGTCTTGCCCAGCAAGCATTCTTTCCTAAATTTTACACCCTGGACCGAGACAGAAAAAAACCTAAAAACTGCGAGTGAGTCTTGCCCTTCCTTTCTGATATCTGCAGTGGAGGTGAGACCAGCCTCACGTGTCACTACCTTCCTTGAGGAAGGGTCACAGGGTTGAGGGGAGAAGGGAGCTCAATTCATCTTCATGGATTGTCCCACTCGATCCAGCACAGTGTAGATTAAATGTCACAAATAGACAAAAACTGTTTTCAAGACCTGTTTGGAAATTCTGAATTTTGTGCTTTAAAAATATCAGCTCGCTTACTTTAATAATTTCTGTGTTTTGTTTCTAAATGATGAGATTAGGGAGACATTTTTACTTGGCAAATATGGACAATTTTTATTCCCAATAAGCAAAAAACTGAATTGCGTTTAGCCATAACTCTATTTTCTTTTTTAAGGTTTGCACATTGCTAAAAGAATCTTTACATGCTATGTAAGAATTTTGGTAAGTGCAGTTTATGAGTCTGATAAGTATCATCTTGAGAATTTTTATCATTTTTATCAGCTATATTCCAACATCAACATATTTTTGATTCTTTGTAGATAAATATTAAACAACTTATGACCAGTTTTTTTTAAAATTTAACAATCTATAAAGATGGTCAATGAAGTACTTGAGTCATGAGTACACCCATCTTATTGCCACTAGCCACTGCCCATGTTCAATTCCTAAGGGAAATAAATGCTGGATAAAGCATAAGATTTGTGAAGTGATCTTAGGAGGTAACTCTAAAAAGGTTTGTTCAGAGACGACTCCTTGGAGCCTTATATACCAGGCTAACTCCATATTCTTTCAGTTCATAGCTCCAATTTCTGAGGTGAGGAAAAAGTAGGCCTAGGCAATGCCAACCTGGCTATGGGATTTGCTGCGCAGACAGGAAAGCCTAGCCTAGGAGAATGAGCTACCACAAAGGGAATTAAGAAATCAGCCGGAGCAGAAATAAAGTAGCAAAGGGAAGATACCTGTTGCCATCTTACTAACTTTTCTCACCCCAAATCTTATAAGGACTGAAAAACATAAATGGAAATATGTAAATAAAACAGCTCTTCTCTGTGATCCTCTGATGGAAAGAAATATCTATATTGAACTTGTGTATATAAAAAGATAGGATTTTTAACCAGTGGTGATTTAAAAATCAATAAATAATTTCTGCCTCTGCCTGGCCTGCCTTCCAGCCCCTGGCTGCTGAAGCACCTATGTGAAATCCTCCTCCTCAGCCTCATCTATGTTAAGCAGGCCTGTTTTTGCCTTTGCAAGCCCAAAGCTCTCTTACTTTTAAAAACTTCAGCAAGCATTTTCTTAAACATATTAAAATGCATCTGAATCCTGCATTAAATTATTTATATTTCTGCTATAAATTTTTGAAAGGACTTTTGTAAGTTTGCTCTTGAAATTATTTGTGCATAACTAATTTAAAGATAATGGCTGTGATTTCTCTATAATCATTATGCATTCTTGTAAATTCTTGGGAAGTGAGGAGATCCAACCTAAAAGTTGCTTACAAAGACAACAGATTTTTTAATAAATACAAAATTTAATAATTAATAAACTTGGTATAATGTTATATTTTGTAACCATTTAATTATTATTTTTGAGTTTTTCATTTTCTTTTAGTACTTTATAGTCTCTTTTAAGATCTCAATTTTTTATTTTGTCTCTAAAAAGCACATAAATCTTAAGCACTTAGTTATAGTTATCTAATGGATAAAGGACAGGCCTGAGCATCCATTTAATTGTGTGTGTGTGTCTGTGTGTGAGCACACACGAACATACGGTAATGGTGGTGAAGCTGGTGAGGCTTGTGTTTTCTTGAAGCTAGAGTTTTATTTATTTGAATTTTGTTTAATGACTACTTAACTCTTTGCATTGGATGTCTCTTGTATGGAAACACAAGTGTAGGACACCAAAACTTTATTCAGTTAGGGCAAAATGCTATCTGATAGGTGAGAATGATCAGAGCTATGCATTAAGGAATTTACTATTGAATTGACAAAACTTGAGTTATGAGATATCATAGGTGAAGGAAAAGCAGGGTTCATGGATTAAACTGAACTTTCAAATTTGGATGAATATTTAAACAGTAGTATTATTAACAAACACAGCTAAGTCAGAAGGCAGTTGTGAATTTAAAAAAAACTATTTTAGCCAACTTACAAAAATGATTTCACGCATACAGAAGCTCATAAGTAAGCTTAGTCCCCAAAATGATCCCCCCTAAAGGAGATATAACAATTTGTCACAGGATCAGGCTTAAGGAAATGATTAAATTTGTCAAGTTTGCCTTTGTTTCTTCTGCTGGCTCTAGGCTGAAGGCATTCATATCTTCACCTAACTTTGACTCCAGGGCCAGTTATTTCTTTTTTATTATTAATATTATTTTATCTGCTAATTTTATAGAGAGAAAAAACGGAGAGAGAGAGACGGGAATATTCATCTATTCCTGTATGTGCCCTGACGAGGGATCTGTGCTTCAGAACAACACTCTAAGCAAGAGAGCTTCAGAACAACACTCTAAGCAAGAGAGCTTCAGAACAACACTCTAAGCAAGAGAGCTATCTGCCCAGAGCCAGGGCCAGCTATTTCAGTTCATCTTAAACACCACAAGGGATCAAACTGGCAACCTCTGTACTTCAGAACAACACTCTAAGCAAGAGATCTTCAGAACAACACTCTAAGCAAGAGAGCTAACTGCCCAGAGCCAGGGCCAGCTATTTCAGTTCATCTTAAACACCACTTCAGACTCCCTCACATTCTTAACCTTCTGCTGTGCCTGCTATACTAATTCCCAAGCCGAAGTCACCTTCTTGGTATATTGTCTCTGTTCCTGCTTTCCATCTGACAAGCATTGTCAAAGAAACTTATACAGACACATGCTCATTTGGACTACCCTTTATTAACATATTAATGATTTCTGCATTCATTATCACTCTCCAACAGTGCCTTCTCTCCTTCTCTACCTTATTTAAATTTTGCAACTCTCCTCTACTCTCAACTTTAATTTCATCAAATTAAATGTGATAATTCAGGTAGAGCAGATACCATAGTACCTGACACATCGAAGGTTCTAAACAAACACTGTTATTGCTATTAATACTGAATGAACAGCAAAGTATGTTGTTTAAAAAGCTCAGGCTCTGAAATAAGACAAACATCAGTTTGAATCCTGATTCTGCCAATTAACTAGTTAATGGGCAAGTTGGTAACCCCCCTCCCAGTCTCAGTGTCTCAGTTTTCACATCTTTAAAATAGAAACAATATTACTACTTAACAGATATTTAGTGAGAATTAATTGGGAGTGTGCTTGTAAATCCATAAGGAAAGTGTCTGTCACATGAGCATTTGATGTTAGCCACCAGGATTAGGGATTGTTATCGTTATTACGACATCCATTTATTACTTTTCTTGAGAAAATCACCATCTCTCTTGTGAGAGACTACAGTTTCTAGTGTCCTCACCTCCATTTCTTCACAACTCTTACTCTTTACAAATATTCGAGTACCCCACTATGCACACGGTGCTGTTTTAGCTGTTGGGGATACTGTAGACTTGGAGGAAGAAGTATCCTCTTCTCTAAGATAAGACTGATGCCTCCATCTCCTCCTCCTTCCTAATTACTGAGGGATTTTTCTGGCAATCTTTCTGCTTTCCTCTTCCAGTATTTTGTGTGTGTGTGTGTGTGTGTGTGTGTGTGTGTGTGTGTGTGTGTGTGTGTTTGTGTGTGGCAGAGACAGGGAGAGTCAGAGAGAGGGACAGACAGACAGGAAGTGAGAGAGATGAGAAACATCAATTCTTCATGGCGGTTCTTTTCTCATACGTGCCTTGGCCTGGGGGCTACAGCAGACCGAGTGACCCCTTGCTTGAGCCAGCAACCTTAGGTTCAAGCTGGTGGGCTTTGCTCAAACCAAATGAGCCCGCGCTCAAGCTGGAGACCTCGAGGTCTTGAACCTGGGTCTTCCGCGTCCCAGTCCAACGCTCTATCCACTGTGCCACCACCTGGTCAGGCCTCTTCCAGTATTTAAATGTCACCTTCTTCACTGACTCCTTCACCTTTGCTTTAAAGTGGTTTCTGGTTTTACCAAATATTTCTTTGACCCTTCTGACTAATTTACTTAAAATTTTATTTCATGCCTTTTTATTTACAAACCTCTGCAATATGTGGTCTCTCATCTCCAGTTCCTCACAATACAGTCTCTTCTCAATTCTCTGTCACCTTGTTTCTACCTCCGCCACTTACTGAAACCTCTTATTCGGTGGTCTCTTCTAAATTCCTTGACACATCTGAAGAAATCTCTCAGTCTTCATTTTCCTTGTCCTGTTCTCAGCATTTGACACTGTTGACCCTCCCCCACATAATATTTCTTTGTTTTTCATTTTCATTGATTGGAAACATTCTACAATGCTGGAAAGTACATGGAATAACATAACCAATATATGTAACAACGACCCAGTTCTATCAAATCTTGCAACATCACCTTTGTTATTTTGTTTGTTTTATTTTGTTTTTTGTTTGTTTGAGAGAGGCAGGGGGAGAGAGAGAGAGAGAGAGAGAGAGAGAGAGAGAGAGAGAGAGAGAAACATCGAGCTGCTTCTGTATGTACCCCGACTGGGGAATCAAACTGGCACCCTCCATACTCCAGGACAACATTCCAACCAACCAAGCTATCCAGTCAGGGTTTAATTTTTATTGATTTTTAGAGAGACAGAGAGAGGAAGGGAAGCATTTGCTGTTCCACTCAGTTGTGCTTCTTTTTTTTTTTTTTTTTTTTTTTTGGTTGCTTTCCATGTGTGTCCTAACTGGGGATTGAACCTGCAACTTGTTGTTTCAAGATGATGCTCTTAATCAACTGAGCTAACCGTCCAGGGTCAGCAACATCAATTTAAAGATTGTGTTTTAAAAGTAAATAATACAGATACCATTGATATTCCCTGTATACCCTTCTCCAGTCTCTACTCTCCCAATACTTTTGTATTTGGTGATGATTATGCCCTTTAGTGTTTTATATACTTTTACTACTATACCTATACGTATATTCATATGAAGAATTCTCTGTTCCAAGGTCATAAAGATGTTGTCCTATTTTCTTCTTAAAGTTTTAAAGATCTGCTACCTGGAATTGATTTTTCCTCCTCTATGGTGTGAAGTAGGGATCTAATTTTATAATTTTCCATGTGGGTGATCAATAGTCCTAATACCACTTAGTAGATAATCCATTTTTTCCTCACTAACTTCAAATATCACATGCTGCATTTCAACTTTCTATATACGTGTGACCTGTATTGGAGCTTTGTATTCTGTTCCATTGGTCTATCTATCTCTATACCACACTGTCTAAATTACTATAGGTTTAGAATCAGTCTTGATATATAATCCATTGTAGATTTTTGAGCAAATGAATAATAATTGAAGCATTTCTCTGGGAATAATATTCTTGTAACTTTCAACAGAGTAAAATGATCAAAGGAGATATCTATCTCCAGGGTTTACAATTAAGTCATGGTGGTGTGAATGGAGAGAAAACACAAAATCTAAAAGTAATCCCAAAGAAAATATTAACAAGGTTTGTTGACTGATTAGATACAGAGAAATGAGGAGAGAGTAAGAAAGCATATGGCTTTGAAGTTTCAAGTCTGAGTGGCTATGTGAAATCATGATGAGTTAGTTTTGTTATTCAGTATTATGATAACAATGGGGTATATAAGTCAAGGAGTCAGGGCCAGGGATGTATATTTGGTCATTGCTTGCATAGAGGTGACCTAAAGCGGCTGCAAAGGTCTGAGCTTTATGGATTCTTCCGATTTAGGAGGTGGAAGAAATAAGAGGAAAGGGAAGAATGAACATTCGAGATATGGGATAACCAGCACGATGCATTATAACCGTAATAGAGGCATTTTGAATGGATGATGCGGGTCCTGTTGGCCCAACCTCTTTGAGTTCTCACATAGGTATGACTTTGTTTGTTTCTGTGGCAATCTTCAAAGCCCCGAAAATAATTCTAGTGTCACGGGCAGCATTTAAAACGTACGCCTTGCTGGACATGGTGGAGACGCCCCTGGTCCGTCGGGTCTCTCGCTGTAGTTCCGTAGTTTGGCCACAGGGGGCGGACTCTACGGCGGCCTGGAAAACTGGCGGGGACGCGAGGTGCCGCTCTCTCTTGGGGGTCAGGCTCTTGGCTCCCGGCTCCCGGCGCGCGGCGCGGACTCTTTCCTAAAACAACGCGCGGCAGTGTCGCGTGGGTGGGAGGACGCGGGAGGCAGTGTCGTCGGATCCGCCCGCAACCCTCAGCCCGGCTGATCCCGAAGGCCGCCCGGATGGAGCCGCCGCTCCCAGTCGGAGCCCAGCCTCTCGCAGTATCCGCCAGAGAGAAGGGGGAGGGGAGGCCGCTCAGGCGGGGGGTGGTCGGAGTGGGTTTCCTGCGGGACGCGGCGGAGGCTGGGTGCGGGAGCGGTCCGGCCCAGAGGCCGAGCCTAACGGGGGAGGGGGCCGGCGCAGGAGACAGTGCCCGAGCACAGGGGCGGGCGGGTAGAGGGGCGGCGGCCTCCCTCCACCCGCGCCACGACACCCCGCCCGGGCCGGCATTCTAGCGCAGACCCTTGACTGATGCCCGCATACTGTGGAGGGCGTGGAAATGAAGGGTCCTCTCCGGGAGCCCTGTGCCCTGACTCTAGCCCAGAGGAATGGGCAATATGAGTAAGTAACTACCTGATTCCCGCAAAGGAAGGGACCCTGCTGTTACCGCCCAGCCCCAAACCGCGAGAAGCCGCCTACCCTTCTCCCACTGCTGCCGCGTGGGCAACAGGTTCAGGGGAAGGTGTGAAGTGCGAGTGCTCTAACCACGGGGCTTTGTCCCCAACATCCAACCCGCTGTATTGCTTCTAGCAGTGTCCTCAGTGGAAGGACTCAATGGGCGGGGAAGCAGGAAGCCCGAGTTCTTAGTTCCTGCTCCTGCAACTGACATGTGTTGTGTAACATTGGGCAAGTCAGTAAGGCTTTCTGGACCTTAATGCCTTCATCAGTTAAATAAAAACATGAACTGCTTACCTTATAGCCTTTGGCGTTGGAACTGAGAATAAATGTGAAAGTGGTTTATAAAAAGTAAAAGTGCTGTAGAATCACTTAATTGTTAACCTTGACAGACGTGCCTTTTCCGAACCCCGTTCAAGGGTTCCCGCAGTCTCCCCACCCCTTAGTCCACGTGCTAGAAGGCATATTCATTAATTCAGTAATGGTTTCATGTAGTCCAGTAACTACCTCATTTATTGACCTGTTAGAAAAAGTACTGGAATGTGCAGAAATGTAAATGATATTTGGCACGTTATTAGTGCGTTACCTTCCATTCTGCCTTGCACATAAGAGCTCAGTAAATACTGTTGATTGATGGATCAAAAGATTATTTTGATAAGCTATCACTGTAGCTCCTGATCTCACTCCCTTGCCACTGATGCCTCGTCTTGAAAGTATCTATGGTGACCATTACACTTAATAAGTCCTATCTATCCTGTGTGCTCAAGCCACCTCCCTTCATTTTTCACTGGTTTCTTGACATTAGAGTTTAAAAACTGTTGATCGCTTACATTCTGCCATTGCCCAACACTGGATTCCACCTAAAACCGATTTTTCTCAGTCCCCACTTTTAGATTGTCCAGACTCAGTCTGTATCACTGCTGTCTAATTATACAGTGAGAGTTTCTTCCTGCCCCATCCGGCCCTTTTCTGAGACTCTGTGCCATGCTAACTGGACATCAGCTGGTTCTATGAAGTACCTCTTCCCTGTGTCCTACTTGGTCAGTTCTATTGATGTAGGAATCTCATACTGTTTTTACCAGATTTCATCAAACTCAGGAAGGCAAATTTAATAAAAGTCAATTTAACAGAAATGTGAATTGAAAAATGGACCACCACTGCCACTTGCAAAGGCTGGAAAAGGCTGGAGACCTGTGACTTTTGGGCAAATGAGTAAATTTGTGCCTTGGTTTCCTCTTACTATAAAAAATATATATGAGGATTAAATTAAATAGCTATATTATTGAGATCATCACAGCCCGTGATCTGGTCTCTTGGTTCCATTGGTTTCGAACTCTATTCAGCTAATAAGGGAGCGAGCACCTGGTCTTGAGAGAAATGTCTCACTCTATCTGAGCTCTTATCCAAGAAGAACTTTTAAACTTGCAGTGGTAGCTCTCCTATTTGTGTGTTTCTCACATAAAATCAAACTCTTGTGTTCCATATTTGTTTTAAGTTATGGAGGCATAGCAACTACTAACACTTACTGGTTTGATCTGTGCTGGGCTCTCTTCTAAGCACTTTTCACGAATTAATTCATTTAACCCTCAGGTGAGTGAGTGGTACTGTGAAATAGTAATATTTTCATCGTCATCCCCCTTTTATAAATAGATAAATTGAGGCACAGAGAGGTTAAGTCACTTGCTCACAGGGTGTAGTAGCCTCACTGAGATGTAAATCCATGTAACATATCTCAGGATTATATCGTTTGAGGCGTTTCTTTGAAAATCATTTATTACAGACACCTAATACTTCATACCATCTACAATCTTGGAAGTCTCATGTCTTGGGTTCCTCTTCTGAATTCGGTGTCCAGAACGTCTTTACTTTTGGCCTGTTTATCCTAGAACTTGAAGCCTGTTTTAATCTTTAGTTCTGTAGTTACTGCTATTGACCATGAAAAATTTACAAGAGAGACTGAAGTTTTTTGGAAACAGAATCAAACACTTAACTTTTTTTCAAGGAAAATGAATTATGCAGCTTTTTGTTTCATCTTTAAACTTCCTTGAACAAATCTTAAGTATTTTCTAGAAATAATGCTGAATCCACAGTTACAATTGGTCATTCCATTCTGTTTGTTTGACAACTACCAAATTCTGATTCCCATTGTTTTGCCATGTATTATTTTTCATCGTTCTGTTCTGAAAAGAATGGTTAGGTAACATTTTTATGATTATTCTTAGCCCTACTTTCTTGCTACAGTTTATTTAGTGACTAACACATAGAACATAGATATTCAATAAATATTTGTGGGAATGACTTAATCCCAGTTTATCTTTGTTTTCTGATGGGCTTTTGTGTGTGTGTGAGGGGTTGCATTTTTTTTTTTTTTACTGAAATATAATTGACATACAATATTATGTTAGTTTTGAGTGTAAAACATAATTATTCAATATTTGTGTATGTTGAGAATGATCACCACACATAGTTATAACTTTTTAAAAAATAACGAGGATGTAACGTACCCGTGACTTACTCTTCTATAACTGGATTTTTGTATCTTTTGATCACCTTCACCCATTTTACCCACCTTTTACCCCCTTTCCTCTGAGGACCACCAGTTTCTTCTCTATCTATGAGTTTGTTTTTTGTTTGTTTTTGTTGAGATCATACAATATTTGTCTTGCTCTGTCTAATTTACTTTATTTTACATAATGCTTTCAAGGTCCATCCATGTTGACTCTTTTGTAATAGTTTTAAACAATACATTCCAGTTGAAACTTTACTGCTAATGTTTAACAGTATTTCTGGTCTAGTTACTTGGAGATTAAATTTGTATGTGCTCATTTTCCTCAAAGTAAATTCTTCTTCCTTTCTTTGTCAGCCTTTATCTAGTTTCTAGTCTCCATCTGGGTTTATAGGACTTTCTACTCAATTCATGAACTTTGCAGGTTGAAAGGACCCCATATTCCCCTAGTCATCTTAAAATACAAACCCCTGAAAATTAGGATCTCAACAGAAAGCATTCTTTCCCATAGTTTATTTCCCTTAGTTCTGTCTAAGCAGTTTCTTTCCCCAGTTATCTCTTTAAAAATTAACACATTTGAAAAAAATTCATAAAGCAAAAACAACCTCCCCCAAAGATAACAAAATAGAAACTAAACCCTTGAAAACAATGCATTTTTTATAGTATTTTTTTTTTCTGAAGTGAGAAGGGAGGGAGGTACACAGACAGACTCCCGCATGCGCCCTACTGGGATCCACCCAGCATGCCCACCAGTGGGCGATGCTTGGCCCTTCTGGGCTGTTGTTCCGCTGCAGTCGGAGCCATTCTAGCACCTGAGGTGGAGGCCATGGAGCCATCCTCAGTGCCTGGGCCAACTTTACTCCAATGGAGCCTTGGCTGCGGGAGGGGAAGAGAGAGATAGAGAGGAAGGAGAGGGGGAAGGGCGGAGAAGCAGATGGGTGCCTCTCCTGTGTGCCCTGGCCGGGAATCAAACCTGGGGCTTCCACACGCCAGGCCTACACTCTACCACTGAGCCAACCGGCCAGGGCCAACAATGACATTCTTAATGTCAGGAGTTGAACAGTTATATTTGGAAATTCATCTCTTTATAGCTTAATCTAGTTGGTTTTCTCAAGCAATATCTATGTTAGAGACAGGAGACCAATGTGAATATGGTAGGGTCCTTGCTTTCAAGCAGTTCCCAACAGTTTGGGAAATAAATATAACTACAATGTTGTATGTAAGTGTCATATTACAGGTCAAGCAAAGGGGCAGCTTCCCACAGCAGAGAGTATTTGAGATGAGTCTCAGGAAGAATGGTCCTGGCAAAAAGAACCACGTGAAGAGTGCTAGGTTTGGGGAAACGGCTGTGTTCAGAATGGCCACTCACCAGTAGAGTATACCTTGATTCTGGGCCATCTCAGATAAGTCGTGAATGAAAATGTAATATTTTAGAAGTACATAGGAATTTAGAAATCTCACATTTTTTATTGGGGGGAGGAAGGTTTTCAGTCATGTTTACCTATAACTGCCAGCAGGAAGTTGGAAACCAGAGTAAAAACACAAGGGATGTAAAGGCAGTCTGGTGACATCTGCTCCTTTGTTGGTCACTGGGGTTATTTTGATTGATCCAGCTAGCTGGGCACCTCCTCTCAGTCTCCCCTGAACCTGTATACTTGTTTGAAGAGATAGAACCATTCTTTGGCAAAAGCCATGGGGATACTGTTGGAAAGCTAATTTATGATATTTCTAATTCATTCATTCAACAAACTTGAGCAATTAGTATGTTCCAGTCACTGCCAGGTGCTGGAGGTACTATGGTGAAAAGAGAGCCATAGCCCCTGCCCTCGTGGAGTTCACACCTAGATATTATTAGTTCTTCACTCGGGTATGCATACTCTGAAGGTGTATGTGCTGTAATTCATGCTCTTAAGATTGTAAGCTGTTCTTAGGATGTAGGCTATTCTATGTTCTTTGTGGCGTAGAACAGTGTGGGTCTTCAGATATTGATCACCACTAATGTGCTTTTCGACCTGGAGCAATTTCTAACTGTCTTGATGCTCAGATCCAGGGAACAAGATACAGCAAACCTGATCAGTACAGGCTAGATTTGTGTAACAACACAGCAGTGTATTTTGTTGTTAAATGTTTGAATTTTTCAGTGGCTATTCGTTCATGCATTCTTCTGTTTCCTAGGTTAATAATCCAGTTGCACGTGAAGGAACAACATGTTCAAGATATCATTCCTATAAATAGCCACTTTAGATGTGTTCAAGGTACTAGCTTTAATTGCTTAGCTAGTTTTATAATATTTTTCCATGGTCATAATTGCCTTGTGTAATACCATACATATTTAAATTTTTCATTGTATGTAAAGTGAAACATTATTCTCTGCATAAATCTACCATTAAAAAGATGATAAATGTTTTGTCTAAGAGAGATGGTGGGTTATATTGGAAAAAAAAATATGTGTGTGTGTGTGTGTGTGTGTGTGTGTGTGTATATATATATGTCTATACACACACACACACACACACTGATATATATATATATATATGGATTTTTTTCCCTCACCTGCTTCCCTGGCTGGGGGTTACAAATGTTACCTATATAGGTAGCCTTTTCTTAATGTTTGTGTATTGAATTTTAGTGAGGGAGAGAAAGAGAGTATGTGCCCTGATCAGAGATCGAACCAGCAACCTCTGAGCTTCAGGACGATGCTCTAAGCAGCTGAGCTATCTGGCCAGGACTGTGGGTAGTCTTTTATGCTAACAGACCCATAGGTAGATTTAAATGACACTCTTGGGTTTAACTGACACACTGCTCATTGTAAAGTATCAAGGTTGCTTGGATTCACACACATTCAGCACTTTATCCCCTTGCTATTTGAATTAAAAAACTTGGCAATATGCCTTGAGAGATTGTAATACTTTATACTCAATTGTGCTGATTCTCAAAACTTGGCATTGGTGAATCATAAGAAAATGGACTCAGGGGAGGATATATTTGGCTTCCTGCCCTCACATTTAGGGACAAAGAACAGAACATCTGTTGTTTCATCTGCTACAATGAGAATAAAATAATTGGGAGGTTTGCGTGGGAGGTGTTGCTTCTGTCATCTCACATTGCTCTCCAAAGGAAATTGATTACTAGAGAACAAATGCATTATGTTTGCAGTGGGTCTGTTGGCTTCATCAGATAGAAGAATTGTGTCAGGTATAGCTAGCTCCTTGGAAAACTTGAAATCTGCCTTGCATGGAGTCCTTCTTACACTATATTGAACTTTTTTTTCTTTAATCACAGAAGTTATATATATATATACACACACTATAAAAATTTTGGAAAGAGCATAAAAGTATAAAACAAAGCAAATTTTCATCCATTAGAGATAAACACCTAAAATTTTCCCTTGTTCTACACATGTAACTTTTAGAGTGGGTGGGACTTAAACTGTATATAGTTTTTTGTCTTTTCTTCATGCCATCATATTATGAGTACATTTCTGTGTCATCATTTGCTGTATACTATTCTGTTTAATGAATGGCCCATAATGTAATTATTTTCTCGTGTTTGACATTTGGGTTATTTTCCACTGGTATAAATAGTAATGTGGCCCGACCTGTGGTGGCGCAATGGATAGAGTATTTGGCCTGGAATGCTGAGGTTGCTGGTTCGAAACTCTAGGCTTGCTGTTGGCTAAAACCAGGGATGTCAGAGAGGAAGAGATGGCTTGGGTCTAGAAACTAAAGGGAAGGAAGGAAGTCAAGGAGAGCCATGGAGAGAAAAGAGAACTCTGAACTTGGAGACTGTTCTGTCCCAATTAATACTGACTTGTGTGCGGGAGGCCTTGGACCCACAGGTATTAGCTACAGCCGAAGGTAAGGAACTTTGGGTATTCTCTGTTCCTGTATGGGGCAGAGGCGGAGATAATAGTCACTGGTAAATTTTTAGACACTAGATCTGAGTTAAGGAAGTAATTTAGCTCTGGGTTTTGGTGTCACTTCCTTGGATTTTTATAAGAATTATCTAAATGATTCAGATTATATGAAATTTGTATGTTATAGTTGGGGGTACTTAAACTCATCTTCACTTGAACTAACATGTTATGTTTCCTACTATTGTAATTCCTTGATTTGCTTTGAGGCATCCCATTCAGTTTTTTGTTTAGTTCATTTCTCCTTTAGTTAAATTGCTCATAATCTTTACCTCTAGTGCTATTATACTTTTTTAAAATGCTAAACAAAAGAGCAAAGGATTTTTAAAAAATGTTTCCTAAGACCTAGGAGTGGTGATTGAGGGAGGCAGTTATTTAGTTAGGTATATACTTCTTTGGTTGTGATGACAGGTTTCTTCCCTGATCATGTTCTTTCTTCTTTTCCCTCAGAAGCAGAAGAAAATCTTTTGATTGATATAGCTTCAAACAGTGAGTATCTTTATAAATGAAGTTGATTTTCATTCAACAAACATTTACTTAAATACCCACTATATTTAAGACACCTTTTTGGCACGTTTTTATCTTACCATCTTATCCAGTATTCTCTATTTTCTTCAGGCAGCCAACTAAATTAGCATTGCTTCCCAAAAACATTTAGGCTAAGCATAAGAAAAAGCAGGTGGCTGTCAAGAATATTTTTTAAAGTTGAAAATATGATCTGCTTTTCTAATGCTGAACTTCTTTGAGCTACCAGTACTGTTGCTGTCATTGCTATAGAATTGATCATTGTAGGAAGGACCAGAAAATGTTTAAAGCTCATAAGGTTTATAAGTGTGTTTTATTAGTGGGTGTTTTTTTTTAACTGCTGTTATGTTTTTAAGCTTTTTTTAACCTGTTTATTATTTTTGCATGTTAAGTCATAATGATTGTCTTTATTTGTTATATTATTTTGGGAGGCCATTGAGCCCCTCTTGTAGCAGGCATACCTTTTTTTCTTAAAATAATTTTGGGCTTTTATTTAAGCCCCATCTCCTCAACACATCCCTTTATTGGAACATCTTCTCACTGTCTTCATTCTTTCATTTGTATCTGGTTGAAGCGAATCATTGACTTTTACCGTTTCTTTGCTTCTCTGATTGTGCTGTGTAATGGGGAGGAGAAAACGTGCACTCTGTGGTGACTGTGGGAAAGAGCTTGGGCCACATGAGTCTGAATCCAACTGGTTGCCTTATCTCTTGGTTGAGTCCTTGGATGAGTGGGGCGTGACTCTCAGCTTGGGGCTGTGGATTATACACACTTTTGTTTACACACCGTTCCTGTCTTTGGCACCATTAACTTGCATTGAACATTAGTTGAGCTTTTTCTGGTTTAGATTTTATTATTCTTTCGTTTGATCATGCATTTTGGAAATCTGAAGGGCTGATCCTGAAAAGTTAAGTAAACTCAGCCACTGGCTTCTACTGTAGGTTTACAAGAGAGCAGATAACTTAATAGCTATGTCTTCTTGTGCTTAGAAATAAAGCAAAAAGAATATTAAAAAGCAAAATTTGAGCAAAGGTAGTTTAGCAGTGACTGATGTTGCTGCTGAAGATTCTGAAATATCCTGTTCCTGATGAAATAGGTATTTCATCCAAAGCTGAGAAGTTATACTGAACTGTGCCTTTTCTCCTGTAAACACCTAGTCTGTGGCATTGTTTTGTCGGTCTCTGCTGCATAAGAATTAGCTATGTGTTGCTCTGTCCAGAGTTCAAGTTACTAGATCCTAGAGGGGAAATAGGTAAGAAGCCATCTGAATAAAATCATGTTATCTCTGCCCATTTAATAACATTTGTGCTGAAACCAAATTTTATCTTGATTCTTGGGCTTCATACGTAAACTTTAGAGCTCACAATATGTTACAGGAGGGGAACCCTAAGTTTGTTAGAAAAATATATATGCATCCAAAGCTCAGAAGAGAAGTATGAGTCACTAACACATACATGGTATTGGGAACCAAGAGAGATGATGATTGTATAGAGCTGTGCTGTCAGCTACAGTAGACACTAGTTACGTGTGCACATTTAAATTAATTAAAGTTAAATTAGAAATTCAGTTCTTCAGTCACACTGGTCACATTTCAAGTGCTCATTAGCCACGTGTGGTCATTGATGACCATATTGCACAGCATAGTTATGGAACATGCCCATCATCACAGTAAGTCCAATGACTGCTATTATAGATGGAGAAAAAGTTTTAGGATTGAACTCTACTTAAAAAAATATATTGATTGATTTTAGAGAGAGAAAGACCCAGCATAAATGGGTTAATGCTGATGGGAAATAGGTTATGAAAGGGTCAGGTTAAAAATATCGGGGGGAGATGTCTAGGAATTGTTCTGAGGGAAAGATTCCTGTGAGAATTGGAGGAGTTATAAGTCAAAGAAAAGGTGGCGTTTGAGAGGAGTACTTTTCTTCCTTGTGTCAGAAGGTTAAAGAGATGAGTACAAATAACCAGGTCAGTTAGCATGTGATGGTTTCCTTTTTCTCCGAAGTCTGAGGTGAACCAATTAGCTTGGAATGAGAGGGCACGAGAAGAGGGGGGTGTGGAGAGCAAAGATTGAGGATAACTGAACAGATGTGCAACAGTTGTTCTAGATAGTAGTAGGAGACCAGTTGGTTATGGAAACTTAGATTGCTCCCTATCGTAGAGTGCTCAGTTGAGGTAAGCAGTCAGTGTATAATGGGGTGTGTGTGTGTGTGTCTCCCTCTGGTTGTTCACATATAAAGTAAAGAGGAGTTAGTTGAATTTCTGAGAGATGGATGTTAGCCGCCAGGTGCTGTGGAAGAACAAAATGGTAAGGCAGTTCTGGGCTTTTGGAACAGAGCATAATGATGACATTTGTTTGGTAAAAAAGGAAGTGAAAGCAGAAGGGCGTGAGTGAGTGGAGGCTGAGAGACTAGAGGGATGAATCAACCAGAGGTTCCCGGATAAGCAAGTAAGCTAGAAGGAATAACAGGTCAGAGTGGGGTATTTGAATTAGAGATTTACGCGGTGATGGTGTTTCTATGATGGAAAGGGCTGGAGTATAACTGAGGGCGTGCCAGTGATCACTGAGGGAATAGGGTGCTCAGGTGGACGACAAGGTCACTGGAGAAGGAAGTTGAAGGCATCAGCTGGGTTTTCTGTGTTGGTTTTGAAGGGACCCAAAATTAAGGCAGGTGTTCAAGTGGTGAGGCAGTCTTATGAGTCAGATATTGAACCCTGGATTCAGAAGTGTCTGGGAAGATGGGAAATAATCTCATGGAGGAAGGAACAGAAGAAGCTCATATAGCCCAATGGTTGAGCCTCAAAGGAGACAGGGTTTTTCATGAGAGGGAAAGAATGAATGGCTTGGAGATGGTGTTAGGACAAATAAGGACACCGATCTAAAATTACATAGGGCATGCGAGAGGACAGACGGCCTCCCTTACAGAGGGCTATGCGGGGAGTGCCACTCTCGGGGACCAGCCAGTTTGCAGGTGACTGATTTTCAATCTGGATAGGTGTAGAGTCACTCTAGAGTAATTTAAAAGCTACCAGTGCCTGGGCTTCACCCCCAGAGATTCTGTGTTATTGGCCTGGGATGAGGCCCAAGTGTCGTATTTTGTAAAACTGCTTCTGGTAATTCTGATGCAGCCGTAGTCAGAAAGCGCTGAGAGTCGCAGGGAATGTTCAGAGAAGTTGAGGCCCTAGTAGTGTTTACTGATCACAGAGGCTTGAGTGCTTGGGAATGGAGCCAAGTAAAAGGCAGGGTTGTGGGGTAGTTTGTCCTTTTTCCCTTGCAACATGGTGAGAGAACATCTAGTGTCATTTTGTAAGCAATTTCTGGGATCTTCTGCCCATTAAATGGGCTAATTATTTTTTATATGTGCTAAACTATGTCTTTCAAGGATTACGGGAGAGACTATGTGTTCTTGTTCTAAGTTTCTATCAGATTGAAACTTCTCTTTTTTTTTTTTTTTTTACTGCTTTTAAAATAAATTATCTGAGAAAGGATTACTTGTGTACTGAAGGAGTTTTTCTCTGTATCTCAAGGCTGCTCTTAATTGGCTGTTGTTATTCATGCCTCCTTTTTTTCCTCCTCCTTAAAGTGGCGCTGTCGTTAATTTTATTATTTCTGACCCACTTGGATGTCTTCTTTTTCATTCCTTTCTCTATTTTTATCTCTTTTCTTTCCCGATCATTAAGTCTATGGGGATAGAAACTTAAGGAAATACAAAGGAAAAAAAAAAAGAGTCAAAGGTTCTGCAGTAGATTTCCACCATAAGAAACTAGGGTTTTCATTTCATCTTCTCATCTCTTTGTTATATACAAGACTCCAGTTAAACAGTTGTTTACTGAATGCCTTCTGTCCAGTGTGTCATCGTGTCATTGTCTCCAGTAAAGTGACCAGGCATCCCTGTGTGCCTGGGATGTTCACAGTCTTAGCTTTGAGGGTTGTGCATTCTGGAAAGCCAGCGCTCAGTTGCAGGCGGCCCTGGGAGAGCGCAGGAGTGCTGTGATGAGAACCTGTGTCTGCTTCTGCCTCTCGCACTCAGGAGCTTAGGGTTTCCAGGCTGGGAGAAAGCATTATGTGTAATAAATCAGTTAAAATTAAAAAAAAATACCTAAGTTTCCTAGATCACCAACGTCTTAGGTAACTTTGCTTGTGATCACACTATTTTGCAATCGGTCATTATATTGCTTTTGTAAGTTTATTCAAGTCCTACATTTTTCACTAAGAATGAAACATAGATGCTTCTTTTCAGAATAATTCAAACCAATTCCATTATTCTTTTCTTTTTAATTAGTTTGTAAATTGGATTGCCTGGGTACACTCTGTACCTAGGAACAACCATCTTCCTTCTTTTGCTTTCTTTACACCTCAGCTACTCTTGCTGAACGATCTGGATTGGAAATGGTAGGAATTTCCAGGTAGAGGATGAGAGGAGGGTGGTTGGGGGATTCATCTTTTGCAGAATTTAGAGGTCCCTGCATTGACACCTGAGGGAGAAATCGGAACGTAGGAAACTATGATTTCAGTGTGTGTCATATCACTGTATGGGGCTGCTCAGGGACCTGGTTCACCGGCTTCTCTTAGACTCTCCCCTCTGCATTGCCCCCACCCCGCATCACCCTGCACCGCCTCCGCTGCCACCGCAGCCACCACACTGAGTCCCTTAACCTTGTAGACGTGCTTCCTACGTGAGAGATCTGGAATCTCTGTGATCTGGACCCTCTCCCATTAAGCTGGGAAATTGAGACTATGACCCCAATGAAACGCTGTATTCCATAGCTATGTGTGTATGGATTTCAATTATTCTTAGGTGGCTGCAAGATTCGGGTTCAGGGGGACTGGGCCAGAGAGCGCCGCTTTGAAATCCCTGATGAGGGACGCTGCTTGAGGTTCCTGTCGGAGATCCTTGCTGCTCAGGAAGGTAACTCAACACGCAGCCGTTTTCTTTCTACTATTTTAAAGGGAGGGAAATTTCTGGCCTGCAGATACAGGGGCAGGTAGCCCTGAACAAAGGATTTCACCACCCCTATGCACACCCTGGGCCTTGATAGATGATTTTTTAAAATTCAGGAATGAACCCAGTGGCGGGTCAGGGAACACTCTATTCAGCGTTAAGGACACGGAGCTAGTTTCCAGTATCTTCGGAGCAGTGGCATGTACTGCCTTCTGCCCCTGGATGGTCCCCAAGGTGCCCTCATTTTTTTAGCCTTGTCCTTTACATTCAAGAATGCTGCTGGCCCCTGCCTTGGAGGAGTGCTGAGTGAGTGGCCTCTGTTTATGGTAAACTCCACTCGGTGAAGGGCTCCCCAGTTTCTGACCATGACCCTTATCTCTCCAGCGCACTCACAACTTCTTGTTCCAGAACAAAAGGACTCGTCCAGCTGGTACCAGAAAGTAGACAGCAAGGACAAACCTTCTGCTTTTCCAGGTACTGAAAACATTATTTTTTCCCCTGGTTGCTTTGATCATTGTGGAGTGAGTAGATTTTCTTTGGACAGATAATATATAGTAGATTACTGTCAGTGTCAGGCATCCGCTGTGAAGTGATTCTGTGCAGGCCATGCCCACTGAGCAGCGTGCGCTCCGATCCTTGCTGCGGCGCATTAGCTCTTCTGGAGCCAGCTCAGCACTGTGCTTAAATAATAAGTGTAGGTTCCAAGGCCGCTCTTCCTTGATCTGAATCCCAAATTCTACAATTTACTAGTTAGATGACCTTGGTCGAGTTACTCAATAACTCCAGAGGCCCATTTCCTTTTCTGTAACATGGGAAAATTGTTAATAGCACTGACCTCAAGGGGTCTTTGTGATGATTAAGTGAGATAATGATATAATCCTTTGTTATCAATCAGGCACTGTGTTAAGTCTTCAATAAATGTTAGTGCTCATTATTTAATATAACTTACTGTTGTTCTAGTTAATATGTTAGTGCTTCAGGGACATTCGTGCTTCTTCCCCCAGTCTAAGTTAACAGTTCCTTTTTGTTTAGAATTTGCCATTGAGCAAGTAGTGATCAAATTGAACCCACTGATCAAAGCAGAGCCCTGTTTATCCTGGATAGGATAACCGGCCCACCCTTTGATGCTGGGTTCTGTGTCCTTTAGGTCTTCTTGGATTCGAGGATAATTTTTCATCTATGAATTTGGACAAGAAAATAAATTCACAAAACCAGCCTATGGGGACTCACCGGGAACCCCCCCCGCCACCCCCTTCAGTGAACAGAATGTAAGGCCTATGTCAAAATATACTTTCCATGTAGAAGACTTTTCTATTTTAGGCAGTTTCACTTTGAATCTCTCATATATTTCCTAGGCTTCCACGTGACAAAGAAGCTTCTAACAAGGAGCAGCCTAAAGTGACCAACACCATGCGGAAGCTCTTTGTACCGAACACCCAGTCAGGGCAGCGGGAGGGCCTCATCAAACATATTCTGGCAAAGCGAGAGAAGGAGTACGTCAACATTCAGACTTTCAGGTTGGTCTCTCTTTACTCCTGAAGTACAGCAGAAAATGGCCTTTTGATCCTTAAGCTAGTAGTTTAATGAGCTTAATTAAGAATCAAAGCATAGTGAAAAGGAATGTTCGATTCATTCAAGCCCCTGTCTCTATCCAAAATAATGCAGATGTTATCAATTTTTAAATTTCCCTTGGATTTTCTAACTACTAACGATTCAGTCTTTTTCTTGTGTGACAGAGACAGAGAGAGAGGGACAGATAGGGACAGAAAGACAGGAAGGGAGAGAGATAAGAAGCATCAATTCTTCATTGTGACTCCTTACTTGTTCATTGACTCCTTTCTTATATATGCTTTGACTGGGGGCTACAACGAGTGACCCCTTGTTCACGCCAGCAACCTGGGACTTAAGCCAGGGACCATGGGGTCACGTCTATGATTTCACGCTCAAGCCAGTGACCCCGTGCTCAAGCTGGATGAGCCGTGCTCAAGCCAGCAACCTCAGGGTTTCGAACCTGGGTCCTCTGTGTCCCAGTCCGATGCTCTATTATTGACTGCATCACTGCCTGGTCAGGCGTTTTGGTTGTTGTTGTTTTTGATTTTGGCTTTGTTTTATTTTGTTCTCTTTTTGACGATGCAGTCTTTACTAATATTTCTGTCTGCTCTTAGGAAACCGATCAGGCTCACATGTAAAGTCTGACTGTTTAGTCGGGGGCGCTGATCTTTTTCCCCTTATATTGTCAAATAAACAAATGACAACAGCCAGCACAATAGCCATCTAGTGTAAATCAATCAACATTATACCTATTATTTTTTTTTGTCAGATTGGCAGAATTTAGTAATTAGTTAACCTGTATCGTGAGATGGAAAAGGTTGGAAATCACTGTTCTATAGATTTGTTCCCTAGCACAGTCCCTAAGGAAGTGTGCTTATCTTTCTGGCCTGCTGAATTGTTCCGACCAATATTGGAAACTTAAAGTCCACCGTAACCCCTCGATCTTAACCTGCTTGCTTTGAAAGTTAACTAAGAAAGTTTCACCTCAGCCTCTTGATGGGGAGGTCTGGCTTGGAGTCTTTCATCTGCGCCGCAGTTTCTGTGTATCTTTACTTGTTGCTACCTTCCTTCCTGGAAGATAAGGGTATGTGGCACGTGGCATGCTGCGTGCGTGGCCTGGCCTGGCCTTTATCTCAGTGCACAAAGCAGTGACACTTTTCTTTGCTATTTGGGAATAGCACGTACCCTTCTATTTCAAGATGCCAGGCCCATCTACTATCCCGTTGCGCCTAATTTATTCTAGTGCAGTCATAACTAGATCCCTATGCTAAAACCTCCAGTTCCTATATTCATCATGATGCTTATATTTGTGTGTAAACAGTTCAGACAATCGGAGTTTTCCCTTCTGTTTTCCCCCTTAAAACTATATCTGCCTCAACAGAATTTCCTACACAGATGTCCTTGTCAGTGTTTGGATTCAACTACAGCCCCTTACAGAATAGTTACCCATATTAGACACACTTACAGCATGAAGATACCTCTTTCCCATCCACAAGCTCTCCTTTCAACTGTGAGTTTGGATGGAGTTTAATTGAAAGGAAATATGGTGGAATAATTAATTGTGTTTTTTTTAAATAGAGACTTCGGTCCTTTCTGTAGGCTCATGTAATGTAAAACTTAGAATAAGCTCACTGCCTTTAAGTGTTTTATATGCAGGCAGTTTTTCTTATGTGTGTGGCAAAACATTTAAGAAACTTGGTTGGCTTATTGTGAATATCCCTTTGTATGGGATGATGACAAACTTCCATTGGTTTATTCTTGACCTTTGTTTTTACGTTATCTTTTTGGTATTATTTATTAGGTTTTTTGTTGGAACTTGGAACGTGAATGGTCAGTCTCCAGATAGTGGGTTAGAACCTTGGCTGAACTGTGATCCGAATCCTCCTGATATCTACTGCATTGGGTAAAGGACACGTCTGGAATTTCCTTTGGGCTGTGTGTTCGGTGTTAGTTTACGTAACATTTTGCCTTCATTTAAAAAAAAAATCTATTTGGTAAAAATCTTCTGTAGACTATAAGTGAGAGTTAACTTGTGGGTCCAAGTTTTGAGATCAGAAAGGAATAGATACCTAAAATGGTGTAAGGAAGCACCTGGTCCTCACAGTACATGTAGAAAAGTATGTTCTTCACAGAAACTGAGACATAGGGTCAATTCTAACAGTGACTGTTCCTAGGATATATAAGCAAAGCTCTACTGTTACCCCTTGTGGAAGTTTTTTGTTTGTTTGTTTACATCTTTTATAGCCTGGCTGCATACTTGTATGCAGTCTTTCGAAAAGAAAGCTACTTGTCCTTACTGATCACCTGGGTCAACAGAGCAGTTCTGTAAAATTTCTCTCCAATTTCTTTATCATCTAATGTCACCAAATGGGACAGGAGGTAGTCAGAGGTAATTATGGGATACATAGAGACTTCACATTGTCTTGCCTTTCAGATTCCAAGAGCTGGACTTGAGCACAGAAGCCTTTTTCTACTTTGAATCTATGAAGGAGCAAGAGTGGTCTATGGCTGTGGAAAGGGCTTTGCATTCCAAAGCCAAGTATAAGAAAGTAAGTCACATTTAATTATCTTTTCTAGTATGGAACTAAATAAAACTCCCTAGACTTTACTGTTATGTGTATCTTGTTCCAAAAGACTGGTTTAGTGGAATTCTTTTTCCCATGTGTAATGCTGGAATAGGGTAGACTAATCCTTTTTACACCTATTTCCTGGGAAAAAAAATTCTCCGAACCTTCTGATCCTACATTTTCATTGCTCAGGCAGCTTCCAGGAGAAAAAAAAGAATTCTGTTCTTATAACAAAAATTACATACCAGGTCACTGATTTATGCAGTAAGAGTTTAAAATTGAGATTGTTTATTGGCATGGTCAGAAATGATGCTTTACAGAAAAGCAGTTTCAAGGATGCAGGTGCACACGATATGTTTTGGAACAAGAACAAGAATAAAAGTGGTGTGGGACCTTAAAGATGTCAGTGGAGTAGGCGGATGCACAGACGCCCAGCTCTCATCACCAAATTGGAATACAAATCAATTTAGGAAAAATCAGCATGAAAAACCAACTCTGAACTGCAAGAACGGCTCTCAAAAACCAAGGAGCAAAGAAGAAACCACAGGAGTCCTGGTAGGGAGTGCCTGAACCTCCTCTGCTTGCCGGAACTGAGGGGGGGTGGGGCTGAGAGCCCAGATGGGATCTCGGAGGGAGGGGAGCAGAAACTACTGCTCACAGCCACTTGCCTGGCGACCAGGGAGCGAGGTGCATTGAAAGGACCAGCTTATCTCCCAGGTGGAGAGGACAGGGAGAGGGACAGACTGTGAGGGGATAAGGAATGCAGGAGACGAGCTAAAAGGGCTGACTCATCCGTGCTGGAGGCAGCCATAGCTGGGGGAGGGACTGAACCTTCCACAAAACAGAGCTGAAGTGCTTCCGGATCAGAGATCTCCGGACATCTCTCCAGCTCCAATCAGCTCAACAAGACACAGCTGAAAACAAGAAGTGGGGAGGAGGGGCAGTAACTCAGGTCTCCATGGAGATCTGAGATACACCTCCTTCTACTGAAGCTGAGAAAACACCCTGCCCCCAGTGAGATTAGTGGGCTAAAGAGGCCTTCAGAGTCTCAGGTTATACCCATCGCATTCCTGGATACAGTTTCAAGGAAGCCCCCTGCTGAGATCAGCAAACAAGACTATCACCTGTTAACAAAACAAACAAATCAAGACTTCAAAGCTGCCCAAATCCTAAAGTGGATTACAGATAACAGCTGATACCAACCCAAGAAGACCTAGAAATAACACAACTGAAAACTGGAGGCAGACAACACCAAGCCTAGACTCAACCAACTCTACAAATAAAACACCATGATGAGAAGACAAAGGAGTGCAATCCAAATGAAACCACAAGAGACACCTTCGAGAGATGAACTGACTGATATGGAAATAATCAAACTTCCAGATGCGGAATTCAAAATAATGATTTTAAGGATGCTTAGGGATCTTAGAACAAAAATGGAGGGTCAGTATGAAAACCTAAATAAAGAAATAGCAAGTATAAAAAAGAATCAGTTGGAGATGACAAATACAATATCAGAAATAAAGACCACAATGGAAGGAATTAAAAACAGGATAGATAGAGCAGAGGATCGAATCAGCGAGTTAGAGGACAACTGGAATGAAGGCATGAAAGCAGAGAAGAAAAGAGAAAAGAGACTCAAAAAGTCAGAGGAAACTCTCAGAGAGCTCTGTGACAACATGAAGAGACATAACATCCGCATCATAGGGGTTCCTGAAGAAGAAGAAAAAGAACAAGGGATAGAGACTTTGTTCAATCATATCATAGCTGAAAACTTCCCTAAATTAATGCAAGAGAAACTCTCACAAATCCAAGAAACACAGAGGACTCCATTAAAGAGAAACCCAAAGAAACCTATACCAAGACACATCATAATTAAAATACCAAAGCTAAGCAATAAAGAGAAAATATTAAAAGCTGCAAGAGAAAAAAAAGTTATCACCTACAAAGGAGCCCCCATAAGGATGACATCTGACTTCTCAACAGAAACACTTGAGGCCAGAAGGGAATGGCAAGAAATATTCACAGTAATGCAGAACAAGAACCTACAACCAAGACTACTTTATCCAACAAGGCTATCATTTAAAATCGAAGGAGAAATAAAAAGCTTCCCAGACAAAAAACAACTCAAGGAATTCATTACAACCAAACCAATGCTGCAGGAAATGTTAAGGGGCCTGGTGTAAACAGATCAAAGTGGGAAAAGAATACAGCAAAAAAAGGAATACACCTTTAAAGAAGAAAATGGCAATAAACAACTACATATCAATAATAACCTTAAATGTAAATGGATTAAATGATTCAATCAAAAGACATAGGGTAGCTGCGTGGATAAGAAAACAGGACCCATACATATGTTGTTTACAAGAGACACACCTTAGAACAAAAGACACACATAGATTGAAGGTAAAAGGATGGAAAAAAACGTTTCATGCAAACGGAAATGATAAAAAAGCTGGGGTAGCCATACTTATATCAGACAAATTGGACTTTAAAACAAAGGATATAGTAAGAGATAAGGCCACTACATAATGATAAAGGGAGTAATCCAACAGGAAGATATAACTATTATAAATATCTATGCACCTAATATAGGAGCACCTAAATATATAAAGCAGACTTTGATGGATTTAAAGAGCGAGATCAACAGCAATACTATAATAGTAGGGGATTTCAATACCCCACTAACATCACTAGATAGATCCTCAAGAAAGAAAATTAACAAAGAAACAGCAGACTTATTGGAAACACTAGATCAACTCGATTTAATAGATATCTTCAGAACCTTTCACCCTAAAGCAGCAGAATATACATTCTTTTCAAGTGCTCATAGTACATTCTCTAGGATAGACCACATGTTAGGGCACAAAAGTGCTCTCAACAAATTTAAGAAGACTGAAATCGTATCAAGCACTTTCTCCGATCACAACGGCATGAAAGTAGAAATGAATCACAACAGAAAAGCTCAAAAATTCTCAAACACATGGAAACTAAATAGCAGGTTGTTAAATAATGAATGGATTAAGAATGAGATCAAAGAAGAAATAAAAAAATTCCTACAAACGAATGACAATGAGCATACGACAACTCAAAATTTATGGGACACAGCGAAAGCAGTGCTGAGAGGGAAGTTCATAGCACTACAGGCACACTTTCAGAAGCTAGAAAAAGCTCAAATAAACAACTTAACCCTGCATCTAAAAGAATTAGAAAAAGAAAAAGCAAGTAAAGCCCAAATGTAGTAGAAGGAAGGAAATAATAAAGATTAGAGCAGAAATAAATGACATAGAGGCTAAAGAAACAATACAGAAGATCAATGAAACTAGGAGCTGGTTCTTTGAAAAGGTGAACAAGATTGATGAACCTTTAACTAGACTCACCAAGAAAAAGAGAGAGAGGACTCAAATAAATAAAATTAGAAATGAGAGAGGAGAAATAACAACTGACACAACAGAAATACAAAATATTGTAAGAAAATACTATGAAGAACTGTATGCCAAAAAACTAGACAACCTAGATGAAATGGACAAATTCCTTGAAACATACAATCTTCCAAAAATCAATCTGGAAGAATCAGAAAACCTAAACAGACCTATTACAACAAATGAGATCGAAACAGTTATCAAAAAACTCCCAACAAATAAAAGTCCAGGGCCCAATGGCTTCACAACGGAATTCTACCAAATATTCAAAGAAGAACTAACTCCTATCCTTCTCAAACTGTTTCAAAAAATTCAAGAGGAAGGAAGACTTCAAGCTCCTTTTATGAGGCGAGCATAATTCTGATTCCAAAACCAGGCAAAGACAACACAAAGAAAGAAAATTATAGGCCAATATCTCTGATGAATATAGATGCTAAAATCTTCAACAAAATATTAGCAAACCGGATCCAACAATATATGGAAAAAATCATATACCATGATCAAGTGGGATTTATTCTGGGGAGGCAAGGATGGTACAATATTCGTAAATCAATCAATGTGATTCATCACATAAACAAAAAGAAGGAGAAACACCATATGATAATTTCAATAGATGCAGAAAAAGCATTTGATAAAATCCAGCACCCATTCATGATCAAAACTCTCAGCAAAGTGGGAATACAGGGAACATACCTGAACATGATAAAAGCCATCTATGAGAAACCCACAGCCAACATCATACTCAATGGGAAAAAATTAAAAGCAATACCCTTAAGATCAGGAACAAGACAGGGGTGCCCCCTTTCACCACTCTTATTTAACATGGTCCTGGAAGTCCTAGCCACAGCTATCAGACAAGAAGAAGAAATAAAAGAAATTCAAGTGGGAAAAGAAGAAGTAAAACTATCATTATTTGCAGATGATATGATATTGTATATAGAAAACCCTAAAGTCTCAGTCAAAAAGCTACTGGACCTGACAAATGAATTCAGCAAAGTGGCAGGATATAAAATCAATACTCAGAAATCAGAGGCATTTTTATACACCAACAATGAACAGTCAGAAAGAGAAATTAAGGAAACAATCCCCTTCACAATTACAACCAAAAAAATAAAGTACCTAGGAATAAACTTAACCAAGGAGACTAAAGACTTGTACTCGGAAAATTAGAAAGCATTGATAAATCAAGGAAGATACAAACAAGTGGAAGCATATACCGTGCTCATGGTTAGGAAGAATAAACATCATTAAAATGTCTATATTACCCAAAGCAATCTATAAATTCAATGCAATACCAATTAAAATACCAATGACATACTTCAAAGATATAAACACATATTCCAAAAATTTATATGGAACCAAAAGAGAACACGAATAGCCTCAGCAATCTTAAAAAAGAAGAATAAAGTGGGAGGTATCACACTTCCTGATATCAAGTTATACTACAAGGCCTTTGTACTCAAAACAGCCTGGTACTGGCATAAGAACAGGCATATAGATCAATGGAACAGAACAGAGAACCCAGAAATAAACCCACAGTTCTATGGACAACTGATACTTGACAAAGGAGGCAAGGAAATACAATGGAGTAAAGACAGCCTCTTTAACAAATGGTGTTGGGAAAATTGGACAGCTACCTGCAAAAAAATGAAACTAGATCACCAGCTTACACAACTCACAAAAATAAACTCAAAATGGATAAAAGACTTAAATGTAGGCCATGAAACCATAAGCATCTTAGAAGAAAACATAGGCAGTAAGCTCTCGGACATCTCTCGGAGCAATATATTTGCTGATTTATCTCCATGGGGAAGTGAAATAAAAGACAGGATAAACAAATGGGACTATATCAAACTAAAAAGCTTTTGCACAGCTAAAGACAACAAGAACAGAATAAAAAGACAAACTACATAATGGGAGAACATATTTGACAATACGTCTGATAAGGGGTTAATAACCAAAATTTATAAAGAACTCGTAAATCTCAACACCAGGAAGACAATCCAATCCAAAAATGGGCAAAAGAGATGAATAGACACTTCTCCAAAGAGGACATACAGATGGCCAAAAGGCATATGTAAAAATGCTCAACATCACTAATCATTAGAGAAATGCAAATTAAAACCACAATGAGATATCACCTCACACCAGTCAGAATGGCGCTCATCAACAAAACAACACAGAATAAGTGCTGGCGAGGATGTGGAGAAAAGGGAACCCTCCTGCACTGCTGGTGGGAATGCAGACTGGTGCAGCATCTGTGGAAAACAGTATGGAGATTCCTCAAAAAACTGAAAATCGAACTGCCTTTTGACCCAGCTATCCCACTTTTAGGAATATACCCCAAGGACACCATAGAACGGCTCGAAAAGGAGAAATGCACCCCCATGTTTGTGGCAGCATTGTTCACAATAGCGAAGGTCTGGAAACAACCCAAGTGTCCGTCAGAGGACGAGTGGATTAAAAAGCTTTGGTACATATATACTATGGAGTACTACTCAGCCATAAGAAATGATGACATCGGGTCATTTACAATAACATGGATGGACCTTGATAACATTATACGGAGTGAAATAAGTAAATCAGAAAAAAAACTAAGAACTACATGAATCCATACATAGAAGGGACAAAAAAATGAGACTCGGAGACATGAACAAGAATGTGATGGCAAAAGGGGTGGGGGGTGGGGGGTGGGGGGAGGGGGGATGGGGTGAAGAAGGAGAGAGGGGGTTTGGGGGAGGGGAGGGGCACAAAGAAAACCAGATAGAAGGTGACAGAAGACAATTTAACTTTGGGGGAGGGTATACAGCACAATCAAATGTCAAAATAATCTAGAGATGTTTTCTCTCAACATATGTACCCTGATTTATCAATGTCACTGCATTAAATTTAATAAATAAATTTTAAAAAAGTGTTGTGGAATTTAAATGAGTTCTAAAGTTGGTTTTAAGTCAAAAGTTCATTTGACTTTAACAAAGTGTGCCAATTTATTGGTCTTTGGAAGGCACAAGGTAGAGGCTACCAGAAGAGTTATTTTAATTGCAGGGCTGCCATGCTAAGACCTTTAGTAGGAGTTATCTGCCTGAATTTTTTTTTTGTATTTTTCTGAAGCTGGAAACGGGGAGAGACAGTCAGACAGACTCCCGCATGCACCCAACCGGGATCCACCCGGCACGCCCACCAGGGGGCAATGCTCTGCCCCTCCAGGGCGTCGCTCTGTTGCGACCAGAGCCACTCTAGCGCGTGGGGCAGAGGCCAAGGAGCCATCCCCAGTGCCTGGGCCATCTTTGCTCCAATGGAGCTTTGCTGCGGGAGGGGAAGAGAGAGACAGAGAGGAAGGAGAGGGGGAGGGGTGGAGAAGCAGATGGGCGCTTCTCCTGTGTGCCCTGGCCGGGAATCGAACCCGGGATTTTTGCACGCCAGGCCGACGCTCTACCACTGAGCCAACTGGCCAGGGCCTGCCTGAATAATTTTTATCTGTAACCTCTGAAAGCTGATGTAGGTAATAAAAATCCTGTTGATGTTATTTTTTTATATAGGTCCCAGCTAATACCTATTTCAGACATATGTCTAGCTCTAGTTCACAGACTTAAGGTAATCAAAGTACAAAGGATTGCTATTTTGTAAATGTTCATTTCTTAGGAAATTGGAAACTGGAGACAAGGAAGGAAAACAAAAGGAACAAGTTTGGACAGAGGCTTTCTCCTCTCCAAACTATTTGATAGGTCAAAAACGGGACGGAAGTAATGGCTCTAGAGCTGAGTGTACTCGCTGTCCTGAAGACTTACTAGTCAGAACCAGATTAGAGCTCCCCAGAGAAATTATGTTTCCTCTTTATGGAGTCCACTGGGAAATTAGATGAGTTGGATTCAGATTTGAGCATTTCTTATGCCTTCTTGGTGAAAAATAAGTTGTGGGAAGTTAGATATGTGTTATCTAAAAAGAGTGCTATTGACATGAACCTTGTCTCACTCCCCGGATCTCATAGGTTCAACTAGTTCGCCTGGTTGGAATGATGCTCCTGATATTTGCCAGAAAAGATCAGTGGCAACATATCCGTGATGTTGCAACAGAAACAGTTGGAACTGGAATCATGGGAAAAATGGTGAGTTCCTTTGGAAATCAATTTGCTGATTATTTCTGTTCGTGCGCGGTTCAGCTGCTATTTGTGTCTTTGTACTAACTGTGAATAATAACTCTTGTCAACAGGGAAACAAAGGTGGGGTAGCGGTGAGATTTGTATTCCACAACACTACATTTTGCATTGTCAATTCCCACCTGGCTGCCCACGTGGAGGACTTTGAGAGAAGGAATCAAGACTATAAGGACATCTGTGCGCGGATGAGTTTTGTGGTCCCAAATCAGAGCCTCCCTCAACTGAACATCATGAAACACGAGTGAGTGTTCAGTCCAAGGAGGCTTTGAATAGTGGGGCCGAGCAGAGAATACACGTTTTGAGGAACCACAGAACGGGAAGCAGAAGGGTTTGCCACTTATGGATGGGGACACAAAGAAGAGAGGCTTTGGGAGGAGGAGCAGATTTATTGAGGTAGAAAAACTAGATTTGCTATCAGAGGAAAGGTTAGTTCTGTTAGAGTGCGTGTAAAGTAATACAGGAGGGGTCTGTCAATTGGAGTCAATTTTTTTAAATTTTGTTTTAATTTATTTGGTGTACATAGATTCTGGTGTCCCCCTGAATACCTCCCCCACTCCCCTGTGTTCCCCACCACATCCCCATTGCCCCCCTCCCCGCAACACTCTCCCCCCGGTTTTGCTTTTCCGCTCTCATCCCATCCTCTCATCCCCTTTCCCTCTGTCCGCTTTCCCTCTGGACCCTTTGACCTCGCCTCTGTCTCTATTCCGCTCCTCAGTTCACACAGTTATCCCAAGAACACCACATCGCTGATTCAAAAGGAGAAATGCACCCCCATGTTTATGGCAGCATTGTTTACAGTAGCCAAGATCTGGAATTTTTATTGTTTTTTAAACTATAAAATAGAAGTGTTTGCTGTAAACGGAGTAAAAGATAAAAGTAAAAATCCCTGATCTCTCATCCTCCAATCTCCCCAGCCAATCTCTCTCTCCAACTGAAGCCACTGCCAGCAGTTGGTGTGTCCTTCTGTGTCCGTGCTGTCCAGCGTTACGGCCAGCAGCCACGCTGGCTGACATACAGTGAAGCAGCTGGGCCGGACTGAGCTGTGCTGTAAGCACAAACTAGACCGGGAATTTCAGACGCTTGAGAAAATGTAAAATATATAAAATGTTTGGTATTAAAAATAATAAAAATAAAATGAAATTTTCAGTATTGATTGCATGTTGAAATGATAATAATTTGGATATATTGAGTTAAATGAAGTTTACTATTATTTTCACTGTTTGGTTTTTTTACTTTTTAAATGCAGCTGCTAGAAAAATTTAGACTGCATTTTTGGTGTGCATTATATTTCTTTTTTTTTTTTTAAAGATTTTATTTACTGATTTTACAGAGAGAAGAGGGTAGGGGACGAGAAGTAGTTGCTTCACTCTAGTTGTTCATTGGTTGCTTGTCCTATGTGCCTTGACTGGCAAGCCCGGGTTTCGAATCAGCAACCTTGACGTTCCAGGTCGGCTCTGTATCCACTGTGCCACCACAGGCCAGGCAATTGCATTTTTTTAATAGTGCTGTTCTAGAATGTTCTCTATGCACGTGTAAACACACATATACTTGTTATATGGACTATATTATTTTATTTGCTGTAGATCTCTTTTCATGCCAGTATAGATCTACTTTATTCTTTTAATAGCTGTAAATCATTAACTCTTTGAGTAGTACAAACATTCTTGTACATCCTCGTGCCTCCTGACCATGTGAACTATGATCAGTTTGTTTTTAAAATGTGTAAGGCAACATTAAAAAAGGCAAATGTATGTCCTTCTTGTTGATTATCCAACATACATGATTTTAAGTTGATCAAACTGGAACTGGAACTAATTTCATTTAAAAAAAAACCTCACTCCTGAAGGTCAGCGAGCATGAAAAACATTCACTACTCAAAGGGTTAAGAATAGGGGAAGTTGGAATTTAAAGACCCCACTGGATCAACATGAGGGAAAGGTTAGTGATTGAGACTTTTCAATTGAGGAATGAGTTGGGTGATAGAAAATAATTAGTTGTAAAGAAATTAATACTGATAATTGAAATACTGAGCCTGACCAGGCGGTGGTGCAGTGGATAGAACATTGGAGTGGGACGCAGAGGACCCAAGTTCGAAACTTCGAGGTTGCTGGCTTAAGCACAGCTCATCAGCTTGAGCGCGGGATCATAGATGTGACCCCATGATCACTGGCTTGAACCCAAAGGTTGCTGGCTTGAAGCCCAAGGTCGCTAGTTTGAGCAAGAGGTCATTCACTCTACTGTAGCCCCCCCCCCAGTCAAGGCACATATGGGACAGCAATCAGTGAACAACTAAGGTGCCACAACAAAGAATTGATGCTTCTCATCTCTCTCCTGTCTGTCCCTATCCGTCCTCTCTCTGTCTGTATTTCTGTTCCTGTCACCAAAAAAAAAAAAAAAAAAAAAAAAAAAAAAAAAAAATTCTGAGAGGGTGATGTGGTTTAAAATAAGTGGTTTAAGATGGGAATTGTAGAAAAACAAGAGATAATTTTCGGGTATTAGAATCAGTAGACAGTAGAGTAAACTGAGGAAAGAGTAGGGAAGGACAGTGATATTGGTCTGTTTCACAGTGGTACAGTTGAGGCCTTAACATTAATGGTCAAAAAGTTGCCCTGAAGTTCCATAAATTGATTACCCCAGGATTCTAGAAATTTTTTTGTTGCACTTAAGAGATTCATTCAGTGCTTGAGATGGCTCAAAGGAGAATCTAGTTTGGTGAGGTAATTTCAAAGTCTCAGCATATTTTAGGGCCTGTTGGTGTGATTGGGAGCCTGAGGATTCTGAGAGAGACTGTAGATCCCATTGTATTCCAGGGTCCTTGCTGCCTGGGATTTGGAGAGCGGACCTGGGGTGGGGTAGACGGATTGGCTGCAGTAGAGAGCCCTGGACCTATGTTTCCTAGTGAGTCCTGGGAGAGGTATCATTCAGACCACGCAGAGCCTGCAGAATGTCAGGGCTCATAGAGGCAGAAAATGTTCCTATTCTCTTTCCCTAGAGACTTGGCAAGCAGCCAGAAAAGATGCTGAAGCTAGTCCAACAGATAAACTACATGCTTCTCTTAGGCATTTAACTCTTTGGCTTCTGAATCGCACATGTATACTGTTTTATTTCTCTGTCTTTGTTCTTCACGTGTGGAGTGCCCGTCCTCCTGCGTACTGTGTAATCTGTAATCCTTCTCCGGTATCAGTAGTACTTTCCTCCAAAAGATCGTTACAGCTTCAATTCAACCCTTTGTCAGATAGTGATAAATCTTTACTGATAATCGATCCGTTTTTTTTCTCCGGTCTCTAGTTGATGTTTATGCTAATTATGGGTACTTCTGTTCATATATTTCCTGATCCTCAGTGTAGTCATCTGGTTGGGAGATCTGAACTATAGACTCTGCATGCCAGATGCCAATGAAGTGAAGAGTCTTATTAACAAGAATGACCTTCCGAGACTCCTGAAATTTGACCAGGTATGTAAATGTTCATTTTATAGGTACTTTCGTACAGAGCAAATAAAACTGTTAGGTTTATGAGATAGACCTGTAGGCGGTGTGTCTTACTCTAGGAATAGATGGGAAGCTTTCATAGTCTTGGGAAACTGACTCGGAATACAGTGAATGCGTACAAGGGCTGTAGCGCTTTTATCAAGCCCTTAGGTGGCAGGAGGGGAGGTAGCGCCGGTGACAGAAAGTAAATATAAGGTTCATTCATTAAGTTTTTATCAAGAAGAGATCTGTGTCAATGAGCTGGCGGATGGCTGGGATGAATTGAAGAACGCTTCCTGGAGGAAGCGGGCCCCCAGCTGTGTTGATGTGGTTTGGCAGATGAAACTGGGAAGGCTGCTCTGTGATTATCTGGCGGGCTCCAACAGCTGGGAGGGGATTGGGAAGCGCAGGAGAAAAGTTGACGACAAGGGACACAGACTGGTTTAATGGGAACTGATTGAGAAGTGGAGGCTAGCTGGGTTATAGATGTTAAAACCCGTGGGGAAAGAATTGATTTGATCACATTTGTGTAAACTTGATATTCAAGAACCTGATTTTCTGTAAATTTAACTTGGAACCTAGCACATGACTTGAGTCTTTGTTTCAGTTTATGGATACTAGATGCTAAAGATGAATGCTTCTTATTATTAAGGGAAGAAAATGTTTCGATTTGATTTGAGTGCCTTTAAATCCTTACATGAGTCTTTTGACCTCACATAGTCAAATTTCAGGTGTTTTGTAGTAGAATGGTTTTTGTACTGAGCCTTTTGTGGCTGTGTATTCCTTCACATTGAGGTTGGCTAGCTAATTTCTTTGCATATCTTCCTCTACCCTGCCTCCTAAGGGGGTACAGTTGGAATAAATTCTCAATCTCATGTAATTCTGGTAAAATATTCAAGGATAACTTTCTTTTTTTTTTTTTTTTTTGTATTTTTTGTATTTTTCTGAAGCTGGAAACGGGGAGGCAGTCACACAGACTCCCGCATGCGCCTGACCGGGATCCACCCGGCATGCCCACCAGTGGGCGATGCTCTGCCCATCTGGGGCGTCACTCTGTTGCAACCAGAGCCATTTTAGAGCCTGAGGCAGAGGCCACAGAGCCATCCTCAGCGCCCGGGCCAACTTTGCTCCAATGGAGCCTCAACTGCAGGAGGGGAAGAGAAAGACAGAGAGGAAGGAGAGGGGGAGGGGTGAAGAAGCAGATGGGCACTTCTCCTGTGTGCCCTGGCCGGGAATCGAACCCGGGACTCCTGCACGCCAGGCCGATGCTCAACCACTGAGCAAACCGGCCAGGGCCTCAAGGATAACTTTCAAAACAATCTGTAGCTATTCACTAAATTGGACTTTTGGAATTATCCATTAAACATTTATGTGATTTTTTTTAAAGTAAAATTGTGCCTCCCATTAGGGAAATTAGGAATATTCATATTTCATTTTTCCATTTTACATGACCACTGCTACCACTAAATACTTAGCAATGTGCTCATATGAGCATCCTAGCTGGGGACAAGTTTGGGTGTTGCGGAAATGGCCCATTTTAACTCATAAGGTATGGAAATTTGACTTACTATATACTCTGAGAGTTGCAAAGGACTTACTATATACTCTGAGACTAGCTACTTAGAAATGACCAATCAACCTGCTTGTCGCCTGCATTATGCTATTACCCTGTTTATGTGATGCTTATTTCTATTTCTAGCTAAATATTCAGCGCACACAGAAAAAAGCTTTTATTGATTTCACCGAAGGGGAAATCAAGTTTATCCCTACTTATAAGTATGACTCTAAAACAGACCGATGGGATTCCAGGTAAAGTCCAAAAACCTCCTCATGGAATAGATTAAGGCCTGATCTTATTTCTGTCCTTCCATATTGGTAAAGGGCTAGGAATTTTTTAGATCATGTCAGAAGCAGATATAAAAGACCTAATGGAGCCCTCGCCGGGTAGCTTAGGTGCTTAGAAGGTCGTCCTGATACACCAAGGTTGCAGGTTTAATCCTCAGTTGGGGCACATACAAGAATCAAGCAATAAATGCATGGATAGGTAGAACAGTAAATCAATATCTCTCCCCTCTCCCCCTTCCTCCCCTCACTTCTCTCCTTCTCTCCCTTTCTCTCTCTAAAAATAAATTTTATAAATTTTTTAGAAAGACCTAATGGCTCAATGCTATTACAGAAAAGTTTTTAATTCATGTGTACTTAAAGGTAAATACATCTTTAAAAAGTGTAACGTCTATCTGAGGACCATTGAAGTTTTATGGGCTGTCTGCAGTACTTTATTCCTGTCACCCCAGCAGACTTGCTTAGATTTGCACCTTCCTGATGTCACCTCAATTTACTTACCTATTGTCCTGTTCTGTTTCTTTCCAAACTCTTTTAACTATTTTACTCAAGTCACCAAAAGATGAACACAAAAATCATGAAAGTTCTTCCAGCACAGTGGTTCTCAATCTTGAATACACATTAGAATCTCTTGGGGGACTTTAAAAAATACTGTTGCCAGGGCCCAGAATCTGCAGTTGCCAGAGAAAGCTGAGACCCACTGTTCGGGGCGCCCTTTGATCTCTTCATTATCCAAGTCAAATGCCCTTGTCAGTACATTTCTGGTCATTGTTTGTCTTCTACCTACTATCTATTTCTCTGTTCCCTGTGGCTTCCTAGCTGGCTGAGCCCAGAAACTTAAACAAGAATCCCTAGCCACATTCTATTTCTTTGTGTGTGTGTTTTTTTGTTTTTTGTTTTTTCATTTTTCCGAAGCTGGAAACGGGGAGGCAGTCAGACAGACTCCCGCATGTGCCCGACCAGGATCCACCTGGCATGCCCACCAGGGGGCGATGCTCTGCTCATCTTGGGGCGTAGTTCTGCCGCAATCAGAGCCATTCTAGCGCCTGAGGCAGAGGCCACAGAGCCATCCCCAGCACCCGGGCCATCTTTGCTCCAATGGAGCCTCGCTGAGGGAGGGGAAGAGAGACAGAGAGGAAGGAGAGGGGGAGGGGTAGAGAAACAAATGGGCGCCTCTCCTGTGTGCCCTGGCCGGGAATCGAACCCGGGACTTCTGCACGCCAGGCTGACGCTCTACCGCTGAGCCAACCGGCCAGGGCCTGTGTGTTATTTTTAAGTGAGAGGAAGGGAGATAACAGACTCCCACATGTTCCAACCAATTGAGCCACTGGCTGCAAGAAGGAAAGAGAGAGAGAGAGAGAAAGGAGAGAAGGAGGAGGAAAGAAGCAAATGGTTGCTTCTCATGTGGGCCCTGACCAGGGATTGAACCCAGGATGTCCACACACCAGGACAATGCGCTATCTACTGAGCACACCTGGCCAGGGCAGATTCAGTGAACTCTGGGGTGGGGTGGCAGCAGTCTGCCCTCCACAGGAGCTGGCCAGAAAGTGAAAAGTGACACTGACAGAAGATCTGTACACTTGGCCTTGTTTCTTCTACTCACCTGATTTTAGACTCAACTGAAGAGCTACTGTTAAGAACTTATTTGTGTCACCTTCTGGTTCAGGTGTATAAGGTGTTGCTGATTTTAATAGAATGATGAACGGATGTGTTCCCTACTCTTGGTATTCTGTGGGCTCTTATGGATCAGACTTGCATGCTTAGATGTTAGTTAATTTCTATTAGAAGAGGCTAGACTTGTTCATAAAAGTTCAGGTTTAAAGGAGAAATCCAATCGCTC
This sequence comes from Saccopteryx leptura, assembly GCF_036850995.1. Lineage (NCBI taxonomy): Eukaryota > Metazoa > Chordata > Mammalia > Chiroptera > Emballonuridae > Saccopteryx > Saccopteryx leptura. The sequence continues at coordinate 124,245,566 of NC_089516.1, forward strand.
ATCTCCAGAGATTAAGCCCAGTCTAGGAATATGGAATTGGATTTTTAGATTTTATCAGCTGTCAATCTGTTGTGAAGTCTCACTGCAGTTTATAGAGCAAAGGAGGAGGATGAGTTCTGAATATAATCCCAACCTTTTGAGGCTATTTTAAGAAAGCACTGTTATTTTTTCGCTAAGACGATGTCGTTGAAGATGTAATCCTAATTTTAGGAGCACTGTTTATTCATTCATTAGAGAAGTGTTCATTGAACTCCTACTTTGCAACACATCCTGTGCTAGGTGCTGGGACTTTAGTGGCAACCAAGCTGACACGGTCTCTCCAGAGTCTGCAGTGTAGTAGGGAAGATCATAGCTGGGGTTGTTAAAGAAGGAGAAGTGGATAGCAGGAGGGCCTACCTCAGCTTTGAACCAGTGTGGTAGGTATTACATTCTTGTGTGGTCTGTTCTCATCAGAATTCCTTTTTTTATTTTCAGTGGGAAATGTCGGGTTCCAGCCTGGTGTGACCGAATTCTTTGGAGGGGAACAAATGTTAATCAGCTTCATTACCGGAGTCACATGGAAATGAAAACCAGTGACCACAAGCCTGTTAGCGCCCTCTTCCATATTGGGGTAAACATTTGTTTGTTCACTCATTTGTCTGTATGTCAAGTATCTATTCTGATAGCATTATTTAGACTCAGAACAGATCATTAATGCAGTGAATCATAAATGTTTTCATAACCAGTCATTTGCAGCATCAAGAAGTTAGTACCCTCGGCCCTTCTGAATGCTGTCTCTGGGTCCTTTTAGTGATGCAGATGTTTCTCACGCTGTGTAAGGACTTGGTAGGAACCTTAGCCTCCTACAGTCCTTATACATAAAAAATGAGAGACTAGGTTTTAAAGGATGAGTAGCTCTTCATCAGATAAATAGTGAGGAGAGAGGTCTAGGTGGAGGGGGGGGGGAAAGCAGGGGTAAAAGCACAGGCTGGTCCGAGCACAAACGAATTTTGTATCTACCTTAAGGAGCATACTGTCAGCCCTACAGTAATGTCTTCCCGTCCAGGAATACAGCTTTCACATGATTTTTACTCCGTTGTATCCTGGACTAGATTACTTGTTTTGTCTCTTTTGTGAGTAAAGTTTTTGTTTTCACATTGTTTATTCTAGTTGTGTTCTTAGTATGCAGGTTATGTTTTGGGATCGTGTTGATTTATTACAGCTAGTACATTTAGATTATTTCTTATAGATTCTCCAGACTTGTGATCATGTAATCTGTCAGAATCTGTATAGTGCAATGCTTGATAGGATGGACTTTATAGCTAAACTGCTAAGATTCACGTCCCAGCTCAACTACTTTCTGTGCAACCATGGAAAATTTATGTAACGCCCTGCGCCTCAGTTTTCTGCTCTACAGAATGGGGATAAAATAGTACCTACTTAAGAGGATTAACGAGGTAAGGCATGCCAAAAGCATAGAAAGAGAGTCACTTTCCTCTGTGTGTATGACGATTTGGGGGCCTTCTGACATAGATTATCACCGACATGTCTTATCCTACTCTTGTCTTAAAGGGGGATGAATTTGAGGCGTTGCTTTTAGGTACAAAATTAGTTCTTGATCTTAGAATAGATTCTGAATTGAGGGGGGCAATGATGACTTGACTTTTGTGCATTTTGAAACTTAAAAATAATCATGAATAATAATAGTAAATATTTCTCAGATAGCAGCTAGTCTGCGCCAGGGACTGTGCACGGCAGTGTACACACGTCTCATTTACTCCTTCCAACAAGGCTCTGAGTTAAATATTTCTCATTTAACAGGTGAGCAAATGGAGAACCAATGCATTTAAATAACTTTTTTAAGAGCATTCAGCTAGAAGGATTGCTGAGATTCAAATCTTAACTCTGTTGAACTCCCAAGCCTATAGATCAGGGGTCCCCAAACTTTTTACACAGGGGGCCAGTTTACTGTCCCTCAGACCATTGGAAGGCTGCCACATACAGTGCTTCTCTCACTGACCACCAATGAAAGAGGTGCCCCTTCCGGAAGTGTGGCAGGGGGCTGGATAAATGGCCTCAGGCGGCTGCATGTGGCCCGCGGGGCCGTAGTTTGGGGATGCCTGCTATAGATGCTCTTTCTGCTCCCCCCCCCCCATCACTCCTGCAGTTCCGAGAACTTACTGACCAGGCTGTGCCTCAGATACTACTCTCAGGCCATTTAATTTCTAGTTTGTAGTTGTGTACTGCCCTGTTTTATTATTTGAGTTCTCTTAATCCATTTTTAAAAGGATGTCTTTCACAAAACACTAACCTTTCTGTTTTAATCAGCTATACTTGGCTATTTTGTTCTTTTCAGAACCTAGGACTATTTATAATACTCCATACATATTAATCAAGAACACCCAACAGGATATTTAAAATTTTTCCATGCTTCCTATGTATTTTTATGTATCTTTAATAAAGGTCTTTCTCTCTAGTGTTGAATGATTTTTAAATTACACAGGAATTCAAAAGTGATTTCTCTTTAAAATTAAAAACATTTAAGCAAAATGTACAGATAAGCTGAAGTTCTTCAATTCCTGCTCTGTCCCTCATTCCCAGTTTCCCCCAAGCCCCCACTCCCTAGCTCGGCCCAATGCCCTTAGGAGTTTCCGTCTTCCTGGGCCGGCACTGCCCAGTAGGTCTTTCTGTGACGACGGAAGTGCTCTAGCTCTGTCCTGTCCAGTGCAGTAGCTTCTGGCTGCAGGCAGCTATGGATCACTTGAAGTGTGGCTAGTGTGACTTAGAAAACTGAATTTTCAACTCTGTTTACTTTTAATGACTTAAAGGTCCCTGTGGAACAGCACAGATCTAGACCTTTGCATGTGTTTTTCTGTTTACCCACAGACAGTACAGTACTGCTTTGTAATTAGTGTGTCTAGATCATAAATGGTCTCATACTGTATGTGTTGGTCAGCAATTTGCTGTTTTTAAAACTTCAGTGGTGTGTTTTGGAGAGCTATCCACATTATTTCTTTTTTTTACATTAATTTGAGAGAGGGGGAAAGGGTAGAGAGAAAAAGAGAGAGAGGAAGAGAGAGAGAGGATGAGAGTGAGAGAAACATCAACTCGTTGTTGCACTTAGTTCTTCCATTTAGTTGTATACTCGTTGGTTGCTTCTCATATGTGCCTTGTCTAGGGATCGAACCCACAACCTTTGGTGCACCAAGTCGACACCTTATCCACTGAGCCACCCAACCAGGGCTAGCCACATTAGTACATAAGGATCTAGCTTATTGTACTTTTTTACTTAATTCCTAATTTTGTTAATAATTTCCTTTTCTAAAAGGGATTTATCAGGCCATGACATTCTGTGCTATTTTCCCCTTCATTATTCTTAATGTGCGATTAAGGGCTATGATTATGATAACCCACTGAGAAAAGCTTTGATTTCAGTGAGTAACCACCCACCCCATATTTGGAATTCTTAGGCATGCTATGCTTAGAAGCTTTAAAAGCCACATTGTATTTTTACCACCCTTAGCATCAATGACTTAACAAAGGGGCCGTGTACTCAGTGGCCAGTTCACTTCAGAAGACGTGCTGCTCTCTGGCTGAGATTGGGCTGAGACAAGGCGCCCACCTTGCACTTCGTAATGGGAGCCGTCGCATTGGTTTACAGACTTTCGTGGACACGGGAACTGCCTGGAGAGCTCTGAGGGATGCAGATGTATAGGCCCCAGCCCCAGATTTTGATCAGTAGGCCGAGGTCTCTGCATTTTTAAGGCCTACCCAAGTTGTTCCTGTTGCACGCCTAATGTTTTGCACAGGTCTTTACTAGATGTCCCAGTGTCACCTCTGGGACTAACTGAGGCAGTGAGCAGCTTACTTGATCTTTTTGTGTCTTGATGTTCTCAACTATCAGAATTGAATCATTGCTTTGGTAGCCTCACAGGCTGTTGTGAAAATATATAAGATGACACATGTAAAATACTTTTTGAAATAAAAGTTGTAAAGTTTTGTAAAGGTATTACAAAATATAACATTCCTTAAAAAATTATGTATGTATGTATGTATGAATGTATGTATGCATGCATGTGTGTATGTATGTATGAATGTATGTGTGTATGTATGTGTGTGTATGTACGTATGTATGTATGTACGTACGTACGTACATATGAATGTATGTATGTATATATATATGTATGAATTTGTTTATAGAAAACATTCCTTTTCCTCTCACACTGCAGTGTGGGCCCTGGTGACAGTAGTGTCGCTGGCTCCTCAGTCCTCAAACGTTATGGTTCAGCTATGCAGCAACCTCCCCAGCCTTGGAGATGTTTGCTCAGCTTTGCTGTTTTTATTGCCCACATTGGCTTTACGTCTACTGCCTTCACATTGAATTTGTGAAGTTTTCTATTCTAAAAAGAAACTAGGATCTCATAAGTTAGAATGCTTTGTTATTTACGTTCATTTTTTGGCACTGATTTGCATGATTTTTTTTTTTTTGTATGAAGTCTTAATGGTGAAAAAACATAGTTGTCAAGAAGCTGAAAGTGCCGTGTCAGATAGGAGGATTTTTGATCTCTTGGTCAGGGTGACTTGTTTGTTACATGCTTTTAGTCTAATTTAGGGCATGTTGGGGCAAGCATTTTCTAAAATGGCCACAGGCTTCATTTACTAACATACCTTTTATCATTATGTATAATCTGAGCATAGATACGATTCTTGGCATTTGTGCATAGCAGCTAATGGAGTTAAATGCTTTAACCATTTTTTTCTGTTGTTTCAACACTTTAGGATCATTGTTAGAAACAGAAATAGGTATATTTTGACACTGCCATTTTGTACAGTGCAGGGCATCATTTTACAAAATCACATTTTCTCTGCCACCAAATAATTGTAGAACAAGAAAATATTCTTCCCAAATATTTATTACTATCAACAAGCTTCTTAGCACAGAGGTTTAACCTTGTAGGAAGTTAACCAATTAACCTTACCTTCATCTTAAAGTGTGTAATTGTTTAATGCTTAGTTTAATTTATGTTTGTTTTAGTGACCTTTTTAAAAATTGTTAGACTCAGGGATATTTAAGATAAGAGCCCATAAAGACTGAAAGAAGGGCCTTTTTTCTATCAGGTAAGAGTTCTAGATGGAGTGAGATAACAGAAAGTGTTTGAGGATATTGTTTGAACCACAGTTTATTTTGAAATGATGGCTGTAATGACCAGTTTTAATTGCTAGGTAATCTCAGAAGAAGATGAGCTAGGAACATGTAAGACTGAAAAGAGGGTTTGTTTGTTTGTTTGTTTGTTTGATTTCAGGTAAAGGTTGTCGATGAAAAGAGGTATCGGAAAGTGTTTGAGGATAGTGTACGCATCATGGACAGAATGGAAAATGATTTCCTTCCTTCCTTAGAACTCAGCAGGAGGGAGGTGAGCAATTATGTGGCTTCCCTTTCTGCTGCCCATCGTGGTTAGCACAGGGAAAACCGTGTGCCTTAGAGAAGGCAGCGCAGTGCATTGCTAAAAACCATGTCTACTGAAGTCAGCCTGCCCCCATGCCAACCACATCACTGCCATTCAGTAGATTTATGACCACAGACGAGTATCTTATCTTTCAGAGCCAGTTTCCTTTTCTGGATAAAGGGGTGCTTGTGAGGATTACACAAGTTAATACACGGGAAGCTCTCAAAACAGTGCCTGGCACAAAATAAGCCCTCAGATATTAGCCACTCTTTGTTTATATTTTAGGGTTGCTGACTAATTCATATCTCAAGAACCAGGACTTGGTCACGGGATGAATGCTCTGACCCAAGTTTGAGGTATCCTGTTAGGATCCCAGTAACAGTCAGAGTAGCCTAGAGAAGTAGCAAAAACTGCTTAACTCCTCCTCTGCTGGTGGGGTAGAAAAGTATCAGAGAGGGATGGTGTGCAGCTGGCTCAGCTGGACAGTGTGTATGGCAGTTGCACACCTGGTTAATAATGACCTCATTCTTCATTCGTATTTTCTATGGAATAATCCAACTGACTTACTTCCCCTACTAGTGATGCATGTTTGTGTCTGTCTGTCATCCCCAGTTTGTGTTTGAGAATGTGAAGTTTCGGCAACTACAAAAGGAGAAGTTCCAGATCAGCAACAATGGACAGGTTCCCTGCCATTTTTCTTTCATCCCTAAACTTAATGATAGCCAGTACTGCAAGCCATGGCTTCGGGCCGAACCTTTCGAGGGCTACTTGGAGCCAAGTGAGTCTTTCCTTTACCGCGCTGCCCCTGCTTGCAATGGGCCACCTCCTCCTGCCTCCCATGGCCCCTCCTTTTGTTTAACTTCTTGTTCTCTAACCACATGTCTCTGACCGTCATTGTCATAATATTGGGGAGACCTCTTTTGCATGTCCAATCTCTCCTCTGTCACGTGATTTTTAGAGGCCACTTCTGCTAGTTCTCATCTCCACTTTGTTTTTCCACTGGAAGTTTCTGTTACCATGTGTCATCTCTTACATTTCAGATGAGACAGTAGACATTTCCCTTGATGTGTATGTCAGCAAAGATGCTGTGACCATCCTGAACTCTGGGGAAGATAAAATTGAAGATATTCTTGTCCTTCACCTGGATCGAGGCAAAGACTACTTTCTGACCATCAGTGGGAATTACCTCCCGAGCTGTTTCGGTACATCCTTAGAGGCTTTGTGCAGAATGAAAAGGCCGATTCGGGAAGTTCCTGTAACCAAGCTCATAGACTTGGTAAGAAACACGCTGAGACACGCGCCTCCTTTCGGTACCATTTCCGCAGTGCTTAGGTAATGTCCTTATTGTTCTCTTTGTCGGGGTGGGGTCGAGCTGTGGAGTCCGTCACATGATAAATAAGACAGACTGTCACTTACTCTAGCACCACCTTCATTAGATTAAGCCTAAAAGAAAAGAGGAAGGGGTAATCTGTTATTAGCTCTTATCAGGAATATAATAGGTAATACTAAATTCACTGAATTAGATTAAAGGTTCCCTTCTCAAAGACAAAATGCTTGTTTGTTATGCTCTTCATACTTCCAAGTCACTTTTGTATAAATTGGCATGTCTGTGAGGCACAGTAGGTGAGAGAGGCAGTATTTTGCTTATTCAACACATGAGAAAACTGAGGCACAGAGGCAGGAACTTGCCCAAAGTGGAATAAGTTAGTGACAAATCTATCACCCAGATTTTCTGACTCCCAGTCCATGGCTCCTCGCTATATCTTATCTAATATAAGTCACATGGAGCTGCTTCTGGCAGCCCAGACCTATATGAGAAACTCAGAATCCCCAGAGGTCGTTACGCAAGTGCAGAATCGTGCTCTCAGGGTGGGCGGCCCCGGCATCTGCGCAGATCAGCATTCCAGAAGATTATATGTGCAGGGAAGTTTGATCCATTTTTCCTGTGACTCACTTCAGAAAGGAAAGAAGGAGGATTTCCCTTCCCTGCCACTAAGCTGTGATATTAGTGTCCTTATGGAAAAAAATGCTTCTATTATTTTTAGTAACATAAATGAATGTATTGTTGGGTTTGTGTTCGACCTCTTTAGTCTATAAAAGAACATTGATCTTTTACCACAGGAAAGTATAAATAGGTGACAGGATGGCCATTCGTTATCACTGCCATTAGAATTCACTTGATCCTTTTGCTCTGGCCAGAGCAGTGATTGTATCATCTAGCCAGAGGGCTGGCCCAGCAAGCAGGCTGCTGGCTTGTCTGAGTGCGATCTGTCCCGTTGCCATGGAATAGTTTTAGCTATGACTCAGATGGCTGATTAAAACACTTGAGTCTGGTTCCAGCATTCTTTCTTGGAATTATCCTTGTTTCCCTAGAGCCCCCATGACTGACTGTATTACCTCTGCTCACGAGAGAACCATTTTCTTTAGAAATTCATGTCCTGACAGACTGTTATTTTTCATACTTATTTTTTCTTCTACTACCATAGTTCTGTCTTTCAAGTTTAATATTTAACCTTTTAGAATATATTCTAAGTGAAGTTGTTTTTCTTTTTTTATGCCCCCTTCTCTCCATCCCAAACACCATTTTTCAGCTTCCTTTTTTTTTTTTCAACTTTATTATAAAAATGGCAAATGTACAGAAAAATTGGAGTAATAGTACAGGGAATCCCACCTGCCTTACACACAGACAGGGGTGTGAGCAAGAGGAGGATTGCAGTTGAAATACAAATAATACAATAATTAATAGAAATAATAAAAGAATAAACTGTTTTATGTACTAACAACTGTAACCCTACTTTTGCCCACCTCTGCATATAGATACATATTTTTGTTGTACCATTTGAAATTGAGTGATGTTATGTCACTTTCACCAGTGAATACTTCACCCTGCCTCTCTTAAGAAAAACGACAACCTCTGTATAACGCAGAACCATTATTGCACCTAAGAAAATTAGGCAGTCTATATCTAGAGTTCTCCAATTGTCTCAAGATTTTTCTTTTTTGTATTTTTCCAAAGTTAGAAGTGGGGAGGCAGACAGACAGACTCCCACATGCGCCCGACCGGGATCTACCTGGCATGCCCTCCAGGGGGTGATGCTCTGCCCATCTGGGCTGTTGCTCCATTGCATTGGAGCCATTCTAGCACCTGAGGCAGAGGCCATGGAGTCGTCCTCAGCGCCTGGGCCAATTTTGCTCCAATGGAGCCTTGGCTGCAGAATGGGAAGAGATAGAGAGGAAGGAGAGGGGGAAGAATGGAGAAGCAGATGGGTGCTTCTCCTGTGTGCCCTGGCCGGGAATCGAACCTGGGTCTTCCACACACTGGGCTGATGCTCTACCACTGAGCCAGCTAGTCAGAGCTCAAGAAATTTTTTTTGCAGCTTTCTTAAAGCAAAACCCAGTCTGGATTCATACGGTACATTTGGTGAGGGCTCTTCAGTCTCTTATAGAGTAGATAGTTCTCCCCTTTTTTCTTTGATGATGTTGACTTTTTAAGAGTCTGGGACATTGCACAGTCAAGAATCTACCATTTCCTAAATGTATTTGATTATTTCCTCTTGAGGATTTTTTAAACTTATTCCTTTAAACCCTCTCTTCCCACCTTGTTTTCCGTAAACTGGAATCTAGCTTTACTTTTGGTCAGAGTTGGTAAAAGCATTGTAATAACATTTACTATAATTGTCCCATATTAAAGCGACTGGAGGGGGCTCAAGCAGCATAAAATTTTAAAAGTTTATTTAAAATAATACCAGGTAATTTAACCATGTCTGACCATAAATAGGAAGTAGCCCAAATCTTTAACGGAGTTCATGGTTCTGTAAGAAGCCCTTTCCTTCTTTCTGTGTACAAATGATTCAAGGCTTAAAAAAATAGAAACCTAATCATTTTTTCCATTACAAAATTGCTGAGTTCCTATGAAATTGTGTGTAGTCATCATTTATTCTTTTAAAGTTTTTCTTTTGTAAGACTTAGGGTTCGGATTCTTTTCATAACCTGTTGTACTTTTGCATTATTCAGTTCCTATATATCACTGATGAGAAAATCACCCATATTAGTGTGGGGCAGCAAAAAGAAATCTAGCATTTTCTGGACGCCATTCATAATACCTTCCCCACTCTGATTTTGCCCTTCTGAAATGCTTTCTTAGTTTGTTTGTTCCAAGACCCTAGATGATATTTCAGATCTCGTGAAACAGTGCTATTAATAATGGTATACCTATTGTCCTTCTTGTATTATTTACTCTAAATCTTTAGTGCAACCAGAAATGAGTTCAGTGCCTGTGTTGAGTCTCCGTGTTTCCTTTCAGAAAGGTTCTTGTGCCACACCCTCTTCACACCAAATGCAGAATTAAGTAGCTGGCATAAGTCCTTTTCATTCTTCCTGCATATCTCAATGACAGTGACTTTGCCACTACTAAAGTAGTTGGGATTAGCCCAAGTGACAACCAGGAGAGTATTCATAATTAAGATAAACTTAATCAAGAAGTAAGATAGCCTTTTTAGTTTATTATCTAGCATATACTTACCATATAGTCATCAATATTCATTACACATTGGATACAAAGTATTATGGAGTTTATGTGGGTTCTGTAATTAGTGGTGCTGAAAGTTTACTTGCGTGTACCATATGGCTAAATTCGAAATCCAGGTTAATATGGAGTTTGGTTAGAGATAATGTAAATATTAACCACCTTTACTGGCTTATGTCCAATGTGTTTGGGAAGTCAATATTTTGGAATGTCATTTAGAATGAGAGTTATGGAGCTTGTAATTTGTATTAACAATAGATTCCCTTCCTGTGCTGTTTACTTAAGCCCTTATATGCTATAAAAGCTTATTGATTAACCAGCTAATCTCTGTAAAAATCAATCTCAGAATCAGTCTATTTTGGCTTTAATGAATATTTCATGCATGCAGCAGCAACATAACAAAAAATTAGTTCAACGCATAAGAATAATGTGGACTAGGGAAGTGGCTTGGGGTTCATCACAGAAGTCTTTAAGAAACGTGTATTAATATATTAAGTGAGCAGGCTCTTCCAGGCATAAGACACAGTGAATTAAGAGTAGAAAGTGAAAGGGAAATATTATAAGGTAACCCTGGGAAAAGTAGGGTTAGCTGGTTGCGTAGGGGTAGGGGCAGGGGATAGAGTCTGAAAGTCCACGGATGAGGTTCTGCTAGAGCCAGAGGGCACCTAGAACCATGGAGGCTTTGATGAGTGCTATGAGCTTGTAAACTGACACGCTGGGAGGAACATTCCAGTGCTGCTTTGTAGACTAGACTAATGACTACTGGGTTTGAACGCCCCAGGTCTGGTAATAGGGTTAGCTTGTAAATATTGAGATGAGGAAAGTTGAGGATGGGTGGATGTTGGGCAGATAAAATGTATTATGCTCACTTTGTTAAAGAGGCCGTTGCCCAGGTGATATTAATGTGTGTTGGGGATCGTTGTAACCTGGGGCTTGGTTTTGGGATTAAGCCTTTCCCACCCTGTTTGATGTGGGGTGGTACAATCCAATCATGCCTCAGAGAAGTGACTTTGTATTAGAGACTTCCCTGTTTTGTATATTGGATTAAGGGTTTGAATCTACACTATAAAATGGGATGGAGCGGGAGCTTGTGCTCTTGGTTCCTGAGGTTAGCATGAGAGAGCAGAGAAAGTAGAGCCAGCAGCGGAAGGAGGCCACGTGGAGGAGGCCAGGAGAAGCAGCCAAGATGGCGGAATACTGAGTGAGATGCCAGTCTGTGTAGAGTTTGTATCTGGGATAAGGAAGGAGATGGGGAACTGAGGAGAATAAGGTTGGTGAGCTAGAAACCTTTGATTCTAGGAAACTCGGATAAGTCAGTGGCTTTGTGAGCACTGAGTGTGACTGGGTTTTGGAGCCCAGTGTGTATTTTTACTTGCCCGCCGGGTGCAAGGTAGGATTAAAGGCTATGGCCCACCAGTTTTTGGCTCCATGGTTTCTTTACCGACTGTCCGAATCCAATGCGAACCTGCAAGGGCTGGGCTGCTCTGATGCTGGCCCTGGCCGTGCCTCCTGGCTTTACAGTGGACAAACTGTATTTGCTTAGGGACATGTCTATTAGGGAAAGAACATCAAACATCTCAAATAACAGGAAGAACAACTTGGTGGTTAGTTCCTCTCCAGTGATTTCTCTACTAGGTGTTTCCACACCCATTTCTTACCCTGTTAGGGGTGTGGTTGGTGTTTCTTCTCTTTAACTTCACATGAAATAATCTTTCCTAGAACTTCAGTATCCATTTCAGTTTCTATTTTTAATTTTTAGATTTGAATCTGTCTAAAAATGACACTTTTGCATTGCTTTAACTGCATTTACTACTGGAAAAAGTCCCGTAAGTCTGCCTGTTGGGGTCAAGAATGATTTGCTATACATTTGTAGCACGCCAGTGTTGCCCCACTGGGGGGATCTGGAAGTCGGCTCCCTGTTTTAGTGTGATCGGAGGTGGAGCTTTCTGCAGAGAGGGGCAGCAGTAACTGCAGGACCACCGTAGGAGTATGCCGTGTATTCGTGGGGGCACCTGGGTGGTGCTTCTGTTCTCAAACTTGAGCCTCCTGTTGAAATAACTCACTCACTTCCACCTTTTGCCTGTGGCCAGGGAAGTAAACTCACAATGTCAATCTGCTGCCCATCTTATCACAGTCCTTTTGATTCTTCTTTCAGTTTTCTCTTGTGTATGCATTCATTTAGAAAAACACTGTTTTCCCATTTTTAGTTTAGGTATTCACTGTCTCCTGCTTGACAATACCTTGAGAGCCTTTCGGCATTCCCTTCGCCTCTGTGTCCTTACCTTTTCGGGTTTCCTCTTCAGGGCTCTCAGATCGATCTTTCTGTAACACAGAGGTGGGGCCTGTCACTTCCCTGTTTAACAATAGTCAGTGGCTCCTTAGTGTCTCCTGACTGCAATCCAAATTGCTTCCCCTGTCATCAGTGTCCCCCGAAAGTCTGACTTCAACAGCTTTGCAGATTTCTTTCCCCCTGTTTTTCTCAACATCCCCACGTGCTCCCCACAAACCCGATGACTGAATTTTCCCTAATCTCACCTCATGATTTACCTTCTCGGAACCTTTGTTTGTTTCTGCCCCTTACAGTTTAAAATTCTTTGAATCTTTTAAAGGTTAGTTAGGTCCTATCTCCATTGTGAACTGTCCTGACAGCCCTAGGAGAGAGCTCTGTTTCCTTCCTTTGAACCCTGTTTTTGTCTTTGTTTGTTTGTTTCTGTTTGTTTGTTTGTTTTAACCACTTACTGAGAACTCATTTGTAAGTTACAACAATATCAGGCCATAAATCCTGGGACCCTCCCCCAAGTCACCTCCCCGCCCCCCACAGGCACTACGTGCATTGCGAGTGGGCACTGCTCAGATCAGACAGCTTGGAGGGCCTGCTGACAGGCTGGTAGATAAAAACGCTGCCTAGTTTTACTCATCCGGGCATGGAGTATGTGTTCATGGAGGGAAAGCAGGCAGATTCTCTGTTTGTTACTAAGTAGTCTGCAGTTTAAGAAAGGTCGTGCTCTAAATCTGTGTTACATTAAATGTTTGGCATTCAGAATTAACTCTGACATTAAAAAGTATTTTAATTACAATACTAGGAAGACTGTATATTTTACAAAGCACTGTTAGTCTGATTATTTTTATTTAATTTTATGTGTGGTATTTAAAAGTCTAGGTAAACCCACAAAAGGATGTTTAGTTCATAATGTACCTAACAATACTAACAAGCTGCCCACCACATAGCATACTCACTGGGGGAAATGCACTCGGCATTACCACTTGAAATGCCAGAGAACACGTGCTTCGCCCACTTCCTCAGGCCCAGCACATCTCTGCCAGTGAAGGCAGATTTCTCCCTTTACTGTCAGACCTTAGACGTGGGACTTGTGCACCAGTTCTCGGTGGCCCATGGCAGGATTGAGAGGATTCCAGTGCGAGTTGCTGGGGTGGTGTGAGGAGCTCTCAGAGCCCCAGGCTTTCTGCTAGCCTGCTGGCCCATCAGCCCTGAGTTAGGCTGCTTCTCCGTCCCTGTGAGGTAAATATCGTTATTCTTGTTTTAGAGGTGAAGAAACTAAGCCTTTACAAAGTTGAATAATTTGCTTCTGGTCTGTACAAAATGAATACGAGGTAGACCACAGATGTGTACCCAGGACTGTCTAACACCAGTGCCTGTAGCCTCTCCACTAACTGTGCTGCCTTGTAACGGGGTTCTCATGGTCTTTGCTCTGCTGTGCAGTGAAATACATTCTCCCAGCTTTGCCCCGCTTCTCTGTCCTGGAAGCAGGACGCTTGTCCTTTTTGAGTCGCCTAAGGGAGCATAGTGGTAATGACTGTGGAGTCAGACCTGAGTTCTAATCCTGCTTCTGTCACTTATTACCTAATAGTGTGACCTTGGACAAATAATTTAAGCTTTCAGAGCCTCAGTTTACTCATCTGTGAAATAGAAATAATATCTACACACGTTTGCTGACTAAGCGACACTGTTGCACAGTTCCCAGTGTGTGCAGGAGGAGCTCCCTAAGTGGTGGGATGTAGTTCTTGCTGTTGCTGTTACTGGATTGTACAGAAGACAGAGACAGAGACGCTTAAAATGCTTTTTAATTCAGTGCTCCTTCCCTCCCCCCTGCTTTGCTTTTTTTTCTCTCATGCCTTATAGCATTACCCAACAGGGGATAGAGATGGATGTTCTGGCCCACAGAGATCAGAAACGAAATTAATGTACATTTTAGAGGGACCTCCATATTTGGGGCTTTGAGGAGGGGCCGGGTATAGGAAGATAGAAAGGAGTGGGGATGCTGAGGGTGACAGAAAGGGCGGCCGAGAGGAGAGAGACTTACCATTTCCTTCTGAATGGCCACTCTCAGGCTCACAAGCGAATTCTTCTATCAAAGTGGCATTAGGGTGAAGCGAGAAGGTACGCAGGGTGGCAGCCGGGCTATGCACAGACGAGAAACATCACTGGGCTTTTCCCGGATCAGCTGCCAGTGGCCAAAGGCCACAGAAGTCCAGGGCTGCACAGGAATGTTTCTTGAGTGATAGTCTCAGTAAACTGCACAGAAATGTATTATGCACAAGAGGGAACTTTGCATATGAAAATGTGTTCCATTTTCAACAATCATGATTTATTAAGAATTTAAAGCTGTTTAAAACATATGTATCTAGTAAGCTGGTTGAGTTCTAATAATAGTGATCTGTATCCAGTTCTGTAAATTAATTCTAATCATTTTCTATCTGTCAATGACTTTCTTTCCCTGCTGTGCTCTCAGGAAGAAGACAGCTTCCTAGAAAAGGTAATGCAATCTATTGGTGGTTATGCATTTCCCTGTGCTTGATTGACATTTAACTGTGGGCCCTGGAATTCGCCCCTAGGGTTTTCCGTAGCAGAGACCTCTGACTCCATGACAGTCCCCCAGAGCTGGTCTGCAGTGTATTTGAAGTACAGGGAAGATAGTTACTGGACTGGGCAAGGCATTGATGCCTAGGATGTAAAAGCAACAGGACCCAAGGGGCCAGACTTGTATTTGTATTTGTATTTGTACTGAGAAATAACTCAAGAACTGGCTGATGTAGCAGAAAGCTCAGGAGATGGAGAAAGGTGCCACTTAGCTGTCCTCCACTTCCAATGAGAGTGAAATCAGAAGTGGATTATTCTTGTATTACGAGTGATTTGGGGTAAGTGATAACAGTGATTAATTACTGAAACAATACTCCAATATGGTCAAGAAATAGAGCGTAGAATAGAATCATAGAGCCGAATGAGCTCAGAAGGGATCATCTGGTCAGGTTCTCTGCCTTCAGACAGGGTCGGGTGTTTGCTCTATTCTACTGGTGAGCAGCTCAGGCCAGCACAACTGAAGAGCTCACTGGGGCCCTCCTGCGCCTGCCATCCCGGATGTCAGGAACGTGGGACAGAGGGGACTAGAACCTGGTCTCCTGAATGCCTAGTGGAAAGCTCCTTCTACGGCTCGCCCCCCTGGGAGCTGGAGAGCGCCTGGCTCCACACGGGCAACCACGTGCAGAAACAGGCTTGAACAACATTCTTCAAGCACTTTCACACAGTGTCTAACATGACGACATCATTTGGCTCAGTTAAGGCACTTTAATGGTGGCAATGGCACAGTCTTTCTGTGCTTTGGTTATTAGCACTAGGGTGACAATGTGTGGGCTTATCAGGCACCAGATCTGTCTCGTTGACAGAGGACAAAGTGTGCCTGGTTTCCCTTTGAAAATTAGAGTTCAGGATAATTAGTGGACTTCTTAAAAAGTATCATTTCTTGTGCATGATCTTTTCTCTAGACCTCAGAGACACAAGACATTTTGTATTATCACACATGGATTTGAAAATGGATAGGGGATGATGTATAGAGCCTCCTGACATTTTATTAACCTTTTTAAACTGCTCAGGATTGTGATGGTTCTGCTTCCCAGCCGTTTCTTGTTAGGAGCAGGCCATGTTCTGTCTCTTCATCTTAGAGCCTTGTGTTGTCTTAATGCCTTAGTACAGGAAAAGTGCCAACTGCATGGCAGGTGTCTTTTGTGTAAGTACCTGACTCAATACTGAATAACTTATATATGGTCAGTTTGGTGGCATCTGCTAAAGAATCTGAACTTGTCTTGCATTTAGTCCAGAGAGTGTGCAGAGTGCATTATTGACAGCGTTTTGGCTCAGATATCACGCGGATGCCTGGATTTAATACTCGCAACTGCAAAGGAGTTAGAGGATGAGCCACTGATAGAAGTTCTGGCAGCTCTAGGGAACATGAATATCAAGTGATAGAGGCCCAGGGAAAGAAACGAAGCAAAATAAACTGAGGAAAATAGATTTTAAATGGTAACCAGCTGTCATGCTCCCTTCTCTTCCTCATTTCCTTAGAAAGACACAGTGGCTTTAAAAGGTCACCAATGCTTGTTGAAGAACATAATGTTAAGAAGAACTGGCCCTGGCCGGTTGGCTCAGCGGTAGAGCGTCGGCCTGGCGTACGGGAGACCCGGGTTCGATCCCCGGCCAGGGCACATAGGAGAAGCGCCCATTTGCTTCTCCACCCCCCCTCCTTCCTCTCTGTCTCTCTCTTCCCCTCCCGCAGCCAAGGCTCCATTGGAGCAAAGATGGCCTGGGCGCAGGGGATAGCTCCTTGGCCTCTGCCCTAGGCGCTAGAGTGGCTCTGGTTGCGGCAGAGCAACGCCCTGGAGGGGCAGAGCATCGCCCCCTGGTGGGCAGAGCTTCGCCCCTGGTGGGCGTGCCGGGTAGATCCCGGTCGGGCGCATGCGGAAGTCTGTCTGACTGTCTCTCCCCGTTTCCAGCTTCAGAAAAAAAAAAAAAAAAGGAAGAAGAACTGTCAGCTCTGCTCTTATGTACATAGTCTCTGGAAGTAGTGAAATATTTCTTTTCTTTCCCTTAAGGCTATGTGGCTGGGGGTTGTGCATGGAATTTACAATTCCTAAACTTGAACATACATAGTATATGACCATAAACGGAGGTGGAGGAGGGGAAGAAGACACAAAAAAGTTGGTCACTGTTTTCTCTATGAGGGTTTTTCTGAAGGTTGCCTTCAGATGCCCTTTAACCGATTTCAGATATCTGTTAATATGGTATGATTTCTGTTTGACTGTATAAACATAAGATAATTGGCTTTTATTCCCACACCGTTTTCAAGTTCAGATTTAGTTAGTGATCCATTTTATAGCACTTCTTGGTTTTTCTCTAAAACTCTTTCAGGAGACTCTAACACAGTAGGTAGATAGGTGGAAGGGAGGGGTCAGAGCCCCGAGAAATCTTTCCTGGGCTATTAATGTAAAGAATAACTTCTGGACTTACATCCTAGACTTTTCATAGTATTTCAGATTTGGTATTCTGTGTTCAGTTAGTTTACTATTTTTGGATCCTTATGGCTGTTAGTGCCTTAAGATTAGACCTCTCAAGCCTGAAATACTTCATGTATGTAGGTCTAATGTGGAGAATTGTGATTAATTCCTAAGGCCCAGCAACCTTCATTTAAATCAACAATAAAAAGTGTAATATTTGTGGTAAAACCTGAAAGAAAAATAAGTTGAAAGTCCAACAGAAACCTAAGTAGATGCTGCTCTCTCAGAGTTCTGTGTTGATGGTTGTGATTTAATGACCCACAAGTCTCTGGTGGGGTGTGAACTCGACCATGACTGAGTTGCTGGAGCGTTGGTTCTCAGTGTCACCCATGAAAGAATTTACAACACACAATGCATCCAAGTGATAAACCTAGTAAACCCAAATGGAATGCTTAATGGTTAGTGAAGCATCTAGAAAAGGAGATACTTTAACTGTGGGAATTAGCATCAAGTAACTTCTGACCCGGGGTGTTCCCAGGAAGAAAAAAAAATCTTAAAAGATAGAGATCAAGTTGTACTCCATATAAGTGGAATTGGAAAGAGAGTAAGTTACAGACCAACGTTTTTATTGAAACTCACTTGATTCTCATCCTTTTTCATCTCGTAGGAGAAATCCCTTCTACAGATGGTTCCCTTGGATGAAGGCACCAGTGAGAGACCCCTTCAGGTCCCCAAGGAGATCTGGCTTCTGGTAGATCACTTATTCAGAAATGCCTGTCACCAGGTAAGTGAGTGTGGACCTACCCAGCAACTTTGGAAGGTGTGTGAGTCCAGTGAGAGATGATAACACCTCACATCAATATAGAGGTTTCAACGCCCCAAGCTCCTTGCACACAGCAGCAGGGTCGGATCGCCTGGGCAGATGGAAGTACACCCCTGTTCACAGAGATGAGAGCGAAAGCTTGCAGGCTGAATGATTTCCCTAAGACCAGGGCAACAGTGTAGTGGCAGAGCAGGGTCCCGAGCCAAGTGCACCTGTCTGTACACATGCTTTCCCCCTGACCACTGCATACCTGAGCAAGTTATGCCTGCTTTAGCTGTCACTGAAGCATGCCAGATTTTAAAGTTCAAAGGCAACTTGTAGTCCATTTTGTAAATGTGGTCCTCTTTTCCTTTTAAACCATACCTAATATCCTAGTCACCCTCAACATATTCCCCCCAAAAGATAAATTTCTTGGTACCAAATTGAAGGGCAACAGTATCTTACCTACTGAAGAATAACAGAACTTAAACTCAAGGTTTGCCCTGAACGTGCCGTTTCCGCCTGCCCCAGCATTTCCTAACACAGGCCTCCCACTGTCCAGGAGTCCTGCTTTCCTGCGAAACCCTTCTTGCGCCACATGGTGTATGACGAGGAAGCACTTACCATTAATTTGCATGAAAATATTTTTGAGTGTTCCCAGACCCCAAAAATGATCTACAGAATTATACCAAACAACACATAAAACCTCAAATAACAGTAACATAGCAAAATCAGAAATGCACAAAATAAGAGTAAAGGGCCTATAGCACAGATGTTCACAGAGACATTTCAAAACTCTGGTGCCACAACGCTGAGGTACCCCATGTGTCCATAGAGAAGGGGCGTGGGGGGCGGTCTCACTGCTGGGTGCTTCCTGGGCTGTGCGGAAGGGGCGAGGGGGGCTGTCTCACTTCTGGGTGCTTCCTGGGCTGTGGGGAAGGGGCGTGGCGGGCGGTCTCACTGCTGAATTCTTCCTGGGCTGTGGGGAAGGGGCGTGGGGGGCGGTCTCACTGCTGGGTGTTTCCTGGGCTGTGGGGAAGGGGCGTGGGGGGCGGTCTCACTGCTGGGTGCTTCCTGTGCTGTGGGGAAGGGGCGTGGGGGGCGCTCTCACTGCTGAATTCTTCCTGGGCTGTGGGGAAGGGGCGTGGGGGGCGGTCTCACTGCTGGGTGCTTCCTGGGCTGTGGGGAAGGGGTGTGGGGGGCGCTCTCACTGCTGGGTGCTTCCTGGGCTGTGGGGAAGGGGCGTGGGGGGCGGTCTCACTGCTGAATTCTTCCTGGGCTGTGGGGAAGGGGCGTGGGGGGTGGTCTGACTGCTGGGTGCTTCCTGTGCTGTGGGGAAGGGGTGTGGGGGGCGCTCTCACTGCTGGGTGCTTCCTGTGCTGTGGGGAAGGGGCGTGGGGGGCGCTCTCACTGCTGAATTCTTCCTGGGCTGTGGGGAAGGGGCGTGGGGGTCGGTCTCACTGCTGGGTGCTTCCTGGGCTGTGGGGAAGGGGCGTGGGGGTCGGTCTGACTGCTGGGTGCCTCCTGGGCTGTGGGGAAGGGGCGTGGGGGGCGCTCAAACTGCTGGGTGCTTCCTGGGCTGTGGGGAAGGGGCGTGGGGGGCTGTCTCACTGCTGGGTGCTTCCTGGGCTGTGGGGAAGGGGCGTGGGGGGCGCTCTCACTGCTGGGTGCTTCCTGGGCTGTGGGGAAGGGGCGTGGGGGGCGGTCTCACTGCTGGGTGCTTTTTGGGCTGTGGGGAAGGGGCGTGGGGGGCGCTCTCACTGCTGGGTGCTTCCTGGGCTGTGGGGAAGGGGCGTGGGGGGCGGTCTCACTGCTGGGTGCTTCCTGGGCTGTGGGGAAGGGGCGTGGGGGGCGCTCTCACTGCTGAATTCTTCCTGGGCTGTGGGGAAGGGGCGTGGGGGTGGTCTGACTGCTGGGTGCTTCCTGTGCTGTGGGGAAGGGGTGTGGGGGGCGCTCTCACTGCCGGGTGCTTCCTGTGCTGTGGGGAAGGGGCGTGGGGGGCGCTCTCACTGCTGAATTCTTCCTGGGCTGTGGGGAAGGGGCGTGGGGGGCGGTCTCACTGCTGGGTGCTTCCTGGGCTGTGGGGAAGGGGTGTGGGGGGCGCTCTCACTGCTGGGTGCTTCCTGGGCTGTGGGGAAGGGGCGTGGGGGGCGGTCTCACTGCTGAATTCTTCCTGGGCTGTGGGGAAGGGGCGTGGGGGGTGGTCTGACTGCTGGGTGCTTCCTGTGCTGTGGGGAAGGGGTGTGGGGGGCGCTCTCAATGCTGGGTGCTTCCTGTGCTGTGGGGAAGGGGCGTGGGGGGCGCTCTCACTGCTGAATTCTTCCTGGGCTGTGGGGAAGGGGCGTGGGGGGCGGTCTCACTGCTGGGTGCTTCCTGGGCTGTGGGGAAGGGGCGTGGGGGTCGGTCTGACTGCTGGGTGCCTCCTGGGCTGTGGGGAAGGGGCGTGGGGGGCGCTCAAACTGCTGGGTGCTTCCTGGGCTGTGGGGAAGGGGCGTGGGGGGCTGTCTCACTGCTGGGTGCTTCCTGGGCTGTGGGGAAGGGGCGTGGGGGGCGCTCTCACTGCTGGGTGCTTCCTGGGCTGTGGGGAAGGGGCGTGGGGGGCGCTCTCACTGCTGGGTGCTTCCTGGGCTGTGGGGAAGGGGCGTGGGGGGCGCTCTCACTGCTGAATTCTTCCTGGGCTGTGGGGAAGGGGCGTGGGGGGTGGTCTGACTGCTGGGTGCTTCCTGTGCTGTGGGGAAGGGGTGTGGGGGGCGCTCTCACTGCCGGGTGCTTCCTGTGCTGTGGGGAAGGGGCGTGGGGGGCGCTCTCACTGCTGAATTCTTCCTGGGCTGTGGGGAAGGGGCGTGGGGGGCGGTCTCACTGCTGGGTGCTTCCTGGGCTGTGGGGAAGGGGCGTGGGGGGTGGTCTGACTGCTGGGTGCCTCCTGGGCTGTGGGGAAGGGGCGTGGGGGGCGCTCAAACTGCTGGGTGCCTCCTGGGCTGTGGGGAAGGGGCGTGGGGGGCGCTCAAACTGCTGGGTGCTTCCTGGGCTGTGGGGAAGGGGCGTGGGGGGCGCTCTCACTGCTGGGTGCTTCCTGGGCTGTGGGGAAGGGGCGTGGGGGGCGGTCTCACTGCTGGGTGCTTCCTGGGCTGTGGGGAAGGGGCGTGGGGGGCGCTCTCACTGCTGGGTGCTTCCTGGGCTGTGGGGAAGGGGCGTGGGGGGCGCTCTCACTGCTGGGTGCTTCCTGCGCTGTGGGGAAGGGGCGTGGGGGGCGGTCTCACTGCTGGGTGCTTCCTGGGCTGTGGGGAAGGGGCGTGGGGGGCGCTCTCACTGCTGGGTGCTTCCTGCGCTGTGGGGAAGGGGTGGGAACGCTCTCACTGCTGAATTCTTCCTGGGCTGTGGGGAAGGGGCGTGGGGGGCGGTCTCACTGCTGAATTCTTCCTGGGCTGTGGGGAAGGGGCGTGGGGGGCGGTCTCACTGCTGGGTGCTTCCTGGGCTGTGGGGAAGGGTCGTGGGGGCGGTCTCACTGCTGAATTCTTCCTGGGCTGTGGGGAAGGGGCGTGGGGGGCGCTCAAACTGCTGGGTGCTTCCTGGGCTGTGGGGAAGGGGTGTGGGGGGCGCTCTCACTGCTGAATTCTTCCTGGGCTGTGGGGAAGGGGCGTGGGGGGCGGTCTCACTGCTGAATTCTTCCTGGGCTGTGGGGAAGGGGCGTGGGGGGCGGTCTCACTGCTGAATTCTTCCTGGGCTGTGGGGAAGGGGCGTGGGGGGCGGTCTCACTGCTGGGTGCTTCCTGGGCTGTGGGGAAGGGTCGTGGGGGCGGTCTCACTGCTGAATTCTTCCTGGGCTGTGGGGAAGGGGCGTGGGGGGCGCTCAAACTGCTGGGTGCTTCCTGGGCTGTGGGGAAGGGGTGTGGGGGGCGCTCTCACTGCTGAATTCTTCCTGGGCTGTGGGGAAGGGGCGTGGGGGGCGGTCTCACTGCTGAATTCTTCCTGGGCTGTGGGGAAGGGGCGTGGGGGGCGGTCTCACTGCTGAATTCTTCCTGGGCTGTGGGGAAGGGGTGTGGGGTGCTCTCACTGCTGAATTCTTCCTGGGCTGTGGGGACGGGGCGCGGCTGGCGCTCATAAGAGCAAAAATGCTCTTGGATTGCTTTTGGATAGTGAAAACAGCCACTAGCGTAGGTCTTTCGTAAAAGCAGTGGCATCACATGAGTTTTTAAAAAGCAGGGATTACTGATATCAGTGTTTGAATGCGGTTCTACTGCTTTTACTCTGCCTTCTTGTCAGGAGGCTAGATGGGGAACACCTGCTCTGTAATCCAACCATCTAGTCCCCTGCCGTGTCTGGTACAGACTGAAACCTTTGAAGATAGTTTCTGGTTTAAAATACAGTCCGCACAGACTATTGAGATAGATGGTAAAGAGAACAGGCACTGCTGTCACATCTCCATTCCTAATCGTAAGCATGCATACCACCCTTCCCTTCACTTCCTGCTGCTCTCCTGGCTCTGGGTGGTCTTCAGAACCTTAGGACGTTTTGTCTTGCCTATTCCATTCCTTGTGACCTCTTTGGTAGGAGGACCTGTTTCAAACCCCTGGAATGCAGGAAGAGTTACAGCAGATCATAGACTGTCTGGATACCAGCATGCCCGAGACAATCCGTATCCTTTTTGACAAAGGCTTAGGAAGCTGGATGAGTACTTGGCCAAGCTCTTTTTCAAACCACCTACATTTGAGTTTTGTCCTTCCATCTTTTCTTCATAACTTTTATTATAAGGTAATCATTGACTTTATAGTTTCTATTTCATTTAGAAAATTTTGCCCTGGCCGGTTGGCTTAGCGGTAGAGCGTTAGCCTGGCATGTGGATATCCCAGGTTCGATTCCTGGTCAGGGCACACAGGAGAAGCAACCATCTGCTTCTCTACCCATCCCCCTTTCACTTCTCTCTCTCTCTCTCTCTCTCTCTCTCTCTCTCTCTCTCTCTCTCTCTTTCTTTCTCTCTTTCTCTTTCTCGTCTCCTCCTGCAGTCATGGCTCGATTGGAGGGAGTTGGCCCCGGGTGCTGAGAATGGCTCTGTGGCCTCTGCCTCAGGTGCTAAGAAAAGCTCAGTTGCTGAACAACAGAGCAACGCCCCAGATGGGCAGAGCATCATCCCCTAGTGTGCTTTCCAGGTAGATTCCAGTCAGGGTGCTAGCAGGAGTCTGTCTCTGCTTCCCCTTTTCTCACTTAATAAAAAAATAAAAAAGGAAAAAAGGAAATTTTGACCTTTCTTTGTATCAGACTTTTGCTGAAAAGAGTAAAGTAATAAGTAACAATGGGTTTTAAAAAGTGTGGAAATAGGACCCAAAGCACTAGTACTGTCCTGCTTCAGGCAATTGATCACTCCTGTCACCACAAGTCCTGTCACCGTGACAGGGAGGAGGATGGCACTAGTTTCCAGGACTGATCCAGTGTAGACTATCATTCTGCATGCTATAGTCCCCTGACTTTCAAGTTGGGCCAGACTTCCGAAGAGTCTGATCAATTTTGTAACAGCTCAGCTGCAGTGTACATAGACCAATAAAATAATCAAGCCCCAATTAGGATGAGTGTGCCCTGAGTAAGAGGAAGGAAACAGTCACTGAGGAAGCTTGAGGAGGGAAGCAAATCACATGTCGGTGTGCCCTTTTTCCTGTAGCTGCTTTCCTTTGACTTAAGGCTGTCCAGCTGGCAGTAATCACTCTGTGGCCGAAGCGCTGCTCATTTTCCTGGAAGCCCTGCCAGAGCCTGTCATCTGTTATGAGCTGTATCAGCGATGCCTTGACTCTGCTCATGATCCCCGGGTCTGCAGACAGGTGAGTCTTATTGCTCTGAGGCTATGTTGGGGTCAGGTTCCCCCATAGAGAAGTCATCCATTTTACAAAGCCAATCAGCTACATGGTAGGATGGGTCTGGGTCTTTTTTTCATGGCTTGACACCAGCATTGAGAGTTAGAACCCTTAAAGTTTAAGTTTATTTCCCATTATACTTTGCACCCTTTCCCAGTTGGCCCATTGGGTAGGGTGGATGCCTCTACTCTGGTGTAAGATTGCTGAAGCTGATCACACATGGGATTCTGACTGACGTGACTTGGGAGCCTTTCTTTTAGTGTGCTTGGTGTTACAATAGCTGATAATACCTCTGAGGCAGATTAGTAAGTATTGGGAGAAGCTCCCGTCCATGTTAAATGACATTACAAAGAAAACTTTTCAGCTTGGCAGATGACTTGGGTACCTGCCATTCTCCCATCATGGGGATATGAGAAAAGACCAGGTTAACATTGACCTGCTTATGACTTGAGGTGTGCATGTCAATGCATGATGATGGCGTGGCCTGGTCACTGAGTGGACAGGGGCCAGACAGCACAGCCATTCGGACTTGGAAATGATCATTTGGCAGTTACTGTGTTGGTCATAAGTAAATCAGGGAGGGTTTTAACAGATGAATGGGGTCCTGCAGAGGTTGGATTATAAACTGAGTTTATGGCAGCTGTAAGCTCTTCTTACATCTTTCACCTGTTCTCCTCACTGCCTCCTTCCCTTTGCAAAACAGGTGATTTCCCAGCTTCCAAGATGCCATAGAAATGTTTTCCGTTATTTGATGGCATTCCTTCGAGAACTCTTAAAATTCTCCGAATACAACAATGTCAATGCCAATATGATTGGTAAGACTACTTAGTAAGAATGGCCACAGGCCTGACCTGTGGCGGCACAGTGGGATAAGCGTCAGCCTGGAACGCTGAGGTCGCCAGGTCAAAACCCTGGGTCTGGGTTGCCTGGTCAAGGCACATATGGGAGTTGACGCTTCCTGCTCCTCCCCCTTCTCCCTCTCCCTCTCCCTCCCTCCCCCCTCTAAAGTGAATTAATAAAATCTTTATAAAAAATGGTCATGGTGGGTGTGAAAAACATAGTGTACACCAGTGTTTTTCAATCACCAGTCTACAAACTGGCACCGATTTGCCAAAAATTTCATGCTGATCCACAAAATAGTTAAACTACCCTGATCCTGTATGAAGATTGTAGACCCATCTTAGTCAAATTTACTTACGTTCAGGGTGATTTCCGTCTTAGCGGCCCCCTAAACAATCATTGGGTCTATGATCTTCATACAGCATCAGGGCGGTTAACTGTCTTGCAGACCGACGACGTCTTCCATCTCTAAAGCCCAGGGACAGGACAGTCACTTCTTTCCCACTGCCCTTATCCCCTCGCCCCCACCCCTTCCCTGAAGCTTTGTTAGGTGGTGTCTGACAAGGGGGTTTCCCCTTTTCTTCCTCTCGCCCTCTAGCTACCTTATTCACAAGTCTTCTCCTAAGACCTCCACCTAACCTGTTGGCAAGACAGACTTCGAGTGACCGCCAGCGTGCTATCCAGTTCCTTTTGGTTTTCCTGCTTGGGAACGATGAAGACTAATAGCCCTTTTCTCTTCACTACTCTTCGAGATTCTAGAGGTGGAAGATCTTCGCACCAAGTATTTCAGAATGATTTGCAAAGTCACGCCACAGGAAGAGTCTGTTGCAGAATGCCAAGGCTGTTGGCATGAAAAGGCAGTTTCCTAATCCCTCCCTTACCGTAGCCTACACAGTGAAATGCGTTTAGACTTACATTGCCAAGCCAAAGTCACCACATCTTGGTGTTTTTGCCTTCTGTCTTTCTAAGGCGAAGAGATCTGTATTTACACTCCTTTATCTGGAGACGTGTTTGATGCCTCCTGCCCAGCTGTCATGATTGTCCTTAGTACCCGAGGCCTAACTTCTGAGATGTTCCCATTCTAGGCGTGCAAGCACTACATGGTGTAGCTCAGACTTGTGTGTGATCCTTCCTCTAAAGCACTTTTGCCCTGCCATCCCTTGTCACCCCTTTTGCACTCCACCAGTACTGTCACATCAAAGGGAGTCTGAGTGAGGCTAGTGACCCTTTGGGTGTCCCCAACAGTGAGTTAACCATCTACATGTGATTGTTAAATGCATTTGTGCATTTCTACTACAGTGCTATCTGTATGTCTCTGTAACATTGGCCCTTTCATTAATTTGCACTGAGTGGAACCATGTTCTCTTATCTCAGACCACATTTAGTAGCAGAATGTTAGGGACTATTGGAGATGACATCCCACTGGTGTGACAGAATTGTTATCAGAGTGGAAGCACTTTTTTGCATATTCAGGAGTGAAAACATCCATGTTTGACCAGTCCTGCTTCCTACCATCCCTTTCTGTTTTGCAAATTCTACATGAGAACAAATCCTGGGTGTCTGTGGGACCCACCTCCCACTTAGAAATCCACTTGTGGAACAATGCTTGCACCACAGTCAAAAACAAGTGTGCACCTCCAACAGGTCTTTCTAGAGATGCTGCTCCTTCTCCATCAAGAGTACTGATGAGAATCCTGGGAAGCCCTCTCCTGTCCCCTAATGTCCAAGGAGCCAGATGTCCCCGTCCCACATCGAGGCTGACGGGGC
This sequence comes from Saccopteryx leptura, assembly GCF_036850995.1. Classification (NCBI taxonomy): domain Eukaryota; kingdom Metazoa; phylum Chordata; class Mammalia; order Chiroptera; family Emballonuridae; genus Saccopteryx; species Saccopteryx leptura. The sequence goes on from NC_089516.1 coordinate 124,272,055, forward strand.
TGTCCAGCCAGCTCCCTTGTGCCGCCAGCCACTCGGCCCAGTGCTGGGAGGAGTGACTGTGCAGCGGGGCCAGCCAAGCGCCCTTCTCTGCTACCCAACAACCCTCTGAGCTCTTCATTTACTCAGTCCCTGTGGGGCAGCCTTTAAAAAATGGAATCTATGTTGATTGGCAAACAAACCAGCAACCAGCCACTGATTGCAAAACTTTCTGGTGCAGTTGGCTTCCTCCAGGTTCCTTTTTGTTAAAACTACCCCAAATTCATGCCTGTTACCATTAAATCCAGGCATCCTAATGGACAGGCATTGTGTCTGTTCTCGGGCACTAACTCCGGACTCTTCCGGCACATCATAGGAGAGCTGGGGCAACACCACAGCCACTTGGTTCCCCGGTCCCACCATCTCTTAGAAGTTCCTGGGAGGAAGAAAAGGGACATAATCTGCAATAGGCTACATAGAGCCTTCTCTGACTGGGAGTTGTGGAAGCAGGACTCACATGATTGGTGCCAAACAGCTACAGCTCTGATAGGTTAGGAGCTGGGTGTTGACTGAAGAGAGTGAGCAGAACACTCGTCATCTCCCTTACGCCAGAAAGCAATCAGAGCTGAGGCAAATTACAGAAGCTGGGCCAGGTCTTAATACAATGATAGGCCATATGCCTATCCTGGCCACATTCTTAGTATGTCGCCAACCTGGGGTCTCGGGGTGATCAAGGACGTGGTTAGTGGGAATTGTGTGCAGCAGCCTAGCTCTTTCCTCGTCAAGCAAACTACTAAGTTAGTTCGTTGCCTCAGCCTTTATTCCAGCTGTGGTCCTAGGAGGTACACAGGGTTGAGGTTTGTAGACAATCTCAAGGTAGGGGAGACAAGAAAGAGCAGACCTCAGAGATCTGCCTCCTGGCGGTGCGTCCTCTAGCACCCTGACCTCTGATTCCTGAGTGCCTCTGCTGCGCCTCTGAGGAAGGAATTCCAAGCCAGCTGGTAGGTGAGGGCTCTGCAGCTATGGTTTTAGGGAAGAAATGGTTCAAACTCGCGGTAATGCTGCATTAGTCTCCCTTTCACAGTTTTCTGAGTCTTCTTCTGTAATTGTTTGTTGTATTTCCCAAAAATGTTTTGGTCACCAAGCAAAGCTGCTAGTGGGATTCTGTATTTTGTGTCATCTTTTTTATTATAATTTATTGCAAATTTTTTCTCAATAAATGTATGTTGTGTGAAAAATCAAAGTGTGGTCTTGGTGAGGAAGAACGGAGGGGCGAGGCTTTTGTCCCTGAGTCCTCAGAGCTCTGCCTGTCCTGTCATTTCCTGTCCTACAGGAAGAATCAAGAATTCTCAGTATATTTGCCCTGGAACAGGAGAAGCAGCCACATATTTTCAGAGGCTAATAAAGAAGTCAGTGTTTTCAGAGGCCAGCCAAGGGTCCTTATTTTAAACTGAGTATTAAGGCAACACAATAGCACTGTTGGGAGAACGAATGTTGATTCTTTTTTTTTAATTTTTATTTTTTTAGGAGAGAGAGAGAGAGAGAGAAGGGGGGGAGGAGCAGGGAGCATCAACTCCTATATGTGCCTTGACTAGACAAGGGCAGGGTTTTGAACCGGCAACCTCAGCATTCCAGGTCGATGCTTTATCCACTGCGCCACCACAGGTCAGGCAGAATGTTGATTCTTAATTCATGTATATATCACACTGGGTCAGATCCATGAGCACCTCAGGCCTAGAAATCTGACAAACCCCAAAGTATACATTTTGAGAGAACCCAGTCCTTTCCAACATAGTCTCAGTAGTTTTGACATGCCCCCCAAAGAGCCTCTTTTCACATAATTCACTTTGAAACTTTTGAGTGAAAACTAGTTTTGAACTCTTATTATTACCTCCTGGGGTGATGAAGTTCATAAATTTAATACTCGAGGGGGGGCTGTAATATGAATGCTAGCACTTTAGAAGGAAACCCCTAACTTGAGCATGATGCAGTACCTTTATTCCTCTGCCATCTGCATTGTGAACTTGCACATTCTGATTCCATTCCCTTTGAGACTGAAGAGGCCTCCTCAGCTGGAAGTTTCTCTCAAACAGGGCCATCTTCCAGTTCATTTCAACTGCGAGCTTGACCCTGATAAGTGTGCTGATTCAGTGTTTTCATGAACAGTATTTCTAACCCCACCCAAAGACTTGGCAGAGGAAGGTGTTTTTGTGTTGTTTTGAGAGTGAGTTCCCCCCCTCAGTGGATAGTGACTGACACGGTTTTTTATGCAGCAGCAGGCAATATGGCAGAGCAGCCTCAATGACCACATTTCCAGATGTTAGAGACTGTTTCCCCAGCTGCCGTTGCAGGAGAACCATTAGGGCAACTTGACTGAAGGGCAAATTGAAGACCTGGTTCTTGGTGTAGCCTAATAACATAAAGCCACCCTCTGCAACAGTAGGCAGAGCATTACGGAGAAAATCTTAGTGATGATCTAATCCAGTCTCATTGTTCTGATGGGCAGTCTGTCTCAGAGGGGACAATGCGGGACTTAAGATCACTGAGGTTTCATCTGAGTATATATGCACCTTCCCTGCTGCAGAAAAAGCCAGCCATACAAGATCTTGTGAAGAACCTTCCAAGCAAAGAAAAGAGCAAACCAAAAGGGCCCAAGGCAGCAAAGCATCTTGCTGCGTTCAGGGGGCAGCCAGGCATAACCCAGGGTGTGGTGAGAGGGTATGCTGGGTGAGAGGTGAGCAGGGGCCTAGGCACTCAGGCCTGTAGAGCCTGGGGCAGGAAGCTGCCTTTAATTCAACATGCAACAGGAAGCCATTGCTGGCCTCACTCAGGGTGACACAATTTATGCTCCTTTCCCTAACCTTAATAATAGTAACAATAATTAACCTTAATAATAGTAATAATAACTAGTAACTGTGCCTATCACTTATCCCAGGTAGTATACTAATACATTTCACCTCAGCTTTGGCCTTGACAACCACCTTATAAAGTACTACTTTATCCCATTTTTATAGTAGGCTCAGAGAGGCTATCTAACTTGGTACTCGCCTAGTGGCAGACCAGAATATTAATCCAGACCAAAAATTGACCCTTAAACACAGCCACTATCTCCTCCGCTGGGGTGGAGGTGGGGATGTTCCTTAAAAGTTTTATCTCTTCTAGCTGCATCCTGACATTTCAGGTCAGCTGGATAACCTTCCGGGGCTCAAGTTCAAACTGACTTTGAACTGGCCAGCTTCTCCCGGCATTCTCTTCTCTCCTACCACCTCAGGGTTAAGCCCTTGGTTATTTTTGGCCCGTGCCCCACTTCTAATCAGTCACGGATTGCATTTGACCGATATTTATTGAACACCTGCTAAGTGTAGGCCACTATGCAAAGTTCTGGAGGAAATCAAAGTGAGCAGGACTGGTCATCCTAAAATGAGACATATATAATATTTTTTTTAAAAGAAGGGAGGGAGGGAGGGAGGGAGGGAGGGAGGGAGGGAGGGAGGGAGGGAGGGAGGGAGGGAGGGAGAAGGGGAAGAAGAAAAATGAAGGAAGTGGGAAGGGAGGGAAGAAAAGGCATGATGGGACATCCATAGGAAAGGGGCCAAGGTCTAGTCACTCCCATTGCTATCCGGCCCCTCCTTCCCACTGCTCTCTCCCCACAGCCCACCACCAAATTCAAACCCTCATTACCTCAGACTTGGTGTACTCCCCCCCACACACACCGTTTTCAATTTCTCCACTACCGTTGACATTCAGTATTATTCTGTACTGGTTTCAGGTGTACAGTACAGTGGTTGGACAGCCATGTACTTTTCACAGTCCTTTGCTCAGCCCCGATCCTACAGGTACCCACCTGGTCCCACTAGACACCTTGCAGTGTTACTGACTGTATTCCTGCACCGTACTTCACATCTCATGACTATCCTGCAACTGCCAGTCTGTACTTCTCAATCCCTTCCCCTTCCTCACCCGGCCCTCCCACCCTGTCCCCTCTGGCCACCATCAGTCTATTCTCTGTATCTCTGAGTCTGTTTCTGTTTGATTTGTTTATTTCATTCTTTAAATACCACATATGAGTAAAATCATGGTATCTTTCTTTCTCTGTCTACCTTACTTCACTTAGCATACTGTGGCAGCCCTCTTAATCCCTTTCTAGCTTCTCAGCTGTCAGGAGCTCTCCCTGTTAGTCTGTCCTACATGCATCGCTGCCAGACTGGTCTTCCCAGTGTGCTGATTGGACATCAGGCCCCTAATCAACCTCTCTGGGCACCTTAGCTCCACTTACCACAGAAGTTCCCGTTCTTCATCCCAATAGTGAAGATCTCCTTAGCCTCTTTCATTCAACTCTCTGAAGCTCCCACTCGACCTTCTCATGTGCTCCCCTCCCCCAAACTCATGGGCACATTGTGCTTCGGCTCAGTGTGGGCCAGCCACCTGGAACCCTCTGGACTCTGCCACTCCACCTGCCCACATCATCTCACACCCAAATATCACCTCCAGGAAGTCTTTCCCCATGGCTCCTGCCTCCCCTGAACACTTAGAACCTTCCCGTTGTACCAATATTTTAACACATAACACACCTAAGATTGTTGCTGCCCCCCTGGGATTAGAAGCTTTGTGAAAGAAGAAACTAGGCTGGGAATATTTAGGGTTTCCCCATGATGCCTTGTAGGGAGCAAGTGCTCAAAGCAGCATTTCGTTAGTAAAGATTATCCCTCAAAGCACTTAAAGATACAGTCTGTATACAATAAGTGCTCCTGAAATGTGCATGCATTTCATTATTCATACTGAGCTCTATGAACTTTATAGAACTTTGTGTTAGTACTTAGTTACATTAACGTAGTCCAAGCAGAGAATAACTTAGCAGCCATCCAACACCATTTTCTGTTGTCTTGTAAGCAACAAAATCAGCCTTGCTGAATTTGCTTTTTAAAAGTGATTCTCAAGGTTCCTCAAAAAATTATAAATAGAATTACCATATGACCAACAATCCTACTTCTGAATATATATCCAAAAGAATTGAAAATAGGGATTTGAATAGATATTTGCACACCCATGTTCATAGCAGAATTACAGTAGCCAAAACATGGAAGGAACCCACCAGTGGATGAATGGAGAAATAAAATGTGGTATATGTATACCATGGGATATTATTCAGCCTTAAAAACGAAGGAAATTCTGACACATACTGCAATATGAATGAACCTTGAGGACGCTGTACTAAAGGAAATAAGCTAGCCAGTCACATAAAGACAATACTGTATGATTCCACTCATACAAAGCACCTAGAGTAGTCAAATTCATAGGCACAAAAAGTAGAACGGTGGTTTCCATGGGCCGAGAGGATGGGAAAATGGAAAGTTGTTTAATGGGGGGCAGAATTTCTGTTTTGTTTTTTTTTTAATTTTTTTTATTTATTTATTCATTTTAGAGAGGAGAGGGAGAGACAGAGAGAGAGAGAGAGAAAGAGAGAGAGAGACAGAGAGAGACAGAGAGAGAGAGAAGGGGGAGGAGCTGGAAGCATCAACTCCCGTATGTGCCTTGACCAGGCAAGCCCAGGGTTTCGAACCGGTGACCTCAGCATTTCCAGGTCGACGCTTTATCCACTGCACCACCACAGGTCAGGCCAGAATTTCTGTTTTGCAAGATGAAAATATTTTGGATATCCATTGTACAATAATGTGAATATACGTCACACTACTGAACCATACATTTTAAAATGGTTACAGTGGTACTTTTTTTTTCTTTTACCACAATTAAAAAATTTTAATTTAAAAAAAATTTAATTTCATAAAAAGTGATTCTCAAAAGGCAAATTTGATCACAGTACCCCTCTGTTTAAAAGCATTCAGTTCTTCCCAAAATTCTTATAGGACCCACGAGGCCCAGCAGGTCTGAGTGTTACTGACTCCAGCCTCCTCCTACATCTGCCACCCTCTCTCTCCTGGCTTCTCCTCTTGCTCCCTCCACTACACAGCCAGTTCCTCTTGGGCTACGTTCTCCTCACACTTCTTCCACAGTGCGCATCACAGTTTGCAATCAGACATTCATTATTTGATGAAGGTCACCTCTCCCACCAGGAATTCAATGGGGGAGAGACCACATTCTTTTCTCTCTTTTTTTTTCATTTCCTTATTACGGTATCCCCAGCACCAACCCAATGCCTGGGACTCAAAAATACGTGTCATCTACAACTCTAGTGTTGACAAAGGTAAGCAAAAACATTGCATGTCTGCTGCTTGTCAAAGAGTAAATGAGTGTCACCTTTCTAGAAGCAATATGGTGGACCTGGCCAGTTGGGTCAGTGGTAGAGTGTAGAGCAGGGGTATCCAAACTTTTTACACAGGGGGCCAGTTCACTGTCCCTCAGACCATTGGAGGGCTGGCCTATAAAAAAAACTATGAACAAATCCCTATGAACACTGCATATATCTTATTTTAAAGTAAAAAAACAAAACGGGAACAAATACAATATTTAAAATAAAGAACAAGTAAATTTAAATCAACAAACTGACCAGTATTTCAATGGGAACTATGCTCCTCTCACTGACCACCAATGAAAGAGGTGCCCCTTCCGGAAGTGCGGCAGGGGCCGGATAAATGGCCTCAGGGGGCCGCATGCGGCCCGCGGGCCATAGTTTGGGGACCCCTGGTGTAGAGTGTCAGCCGGTGTGTGGAAGTCCCTGATTTGATTCCCTGTCAGGGCACACAGGAGAAGTGACCATCTGCCTCTCCACCCTTCCCTCTCTCTCGCTTTCTCTCTCTCTCTCTCTCTCTCTCTCTCTCTCTCTCTCTCTCTCTCTCTTCCTCTCCTACAGACATGGCTCTGTTCAATTTGAGCATGTTGGCCCAGGCACTGAGGATGGCTCCATGGAGCCCCCGCCTCAGGTGGTAAAAATAAGTCATTGTGAGCATGGCCCCAGATGAGCGGAGCATGGGACCCAGATGGGGGCTGCTGGGTGGGTACCAGTGGGGATCATGCAGGAGTCTGTCCCTCTATCTCCTCTCTTATCACTTGGAAAAGAAAAATAAATAAATAAATAAATAGAAGCAATATGGCAATATATATCAAGAGCCTAGAAATGTTCATAGTACTAATTCCTTTTCTAGGAAATTATCCTAGAAGAGCACAAAGGCTTAAGTCCATGGAAGCTAATGCCAGCGTTACTCATTAGAGCAAAAAAACTGACAACAGCTTACATAGTCTTCAGAACCAGAAGGTTGGAAAACACATTATAGGTTTTTTACAGATAAAAACTGGATTTATTGTGGTGATCATTTCATATTATATACAAATATTGATCAGTATGTTGTACACTTGAAACTAATTTATGTCAATTATAAACTAATATATGTCAATTATATCACACTAAAAATAAATGTAAAAATTATAATACATAGGTAAAAAGTGGTGGAAATCAATGCTCTGTTTAGTAAAGAACAGTCCCCCCTGGGTGCTGGCATTGTGGTGGCTCCAGAATGTCATTCAAACGGAGGCTAGGGACTTTGTCTCTAACTGTGAATTGCCTTTACCTAACAAGCAGAATTTCTCCTTAACTTGTAATGCGTACTTGCAGCGACTTTGGGGGTGCTGACGGAGATGCTGGTAAACTCCCAATCCAGCCTCTGGTGCCAGCCTAAATCTTTCTTTTTTTTCTTTTACTTTTGTATTTGTCTGGTTTACTAAATGTTTTACAATAAGCATGTACTTTCATATCAGAAAAAGATTTAAGACATTATTGCATAAAAGAAAGAGAAGTCTGTGTTGGAATGAACAGACGTAGTGTCTTGCTCAGGCATGAAGGCAGCTGGAGACGGACTCACGGGCTCAGAGCCCGGCCCGCTGCACTCCCCCATCACATCCCAGGCCTGCTCTCTGCTTTGCATCTGCAGGCTTCTCTCCTCTAGCTTCCTGCAGGGCAGAACCGAAGGCCACCAGGTGGCCTTAGGCCCCCCGGGCTGGGACTCGGAACTCCGTAGAGCCTGACATTCTAAGCCATGTCCATTCACATAGCACCTAACGGCCCTGACTCTGAAAGGCGAGGCTCATTTACCAATTGTAACTGTGGCCAGCAGATGGCAGAGGACTAGGATGTTCCAGTTCTAAAACTGGTATTTAAAGCTGCACTTAATTTTCTGGCTCTGTGATCATTTCTTTCTATTTTGAGGACTTTGACTATTCTCCTTAAAATCTACTTGTGGCCTAAAAAGTCAACAACAACTACGGAATACTTTTTTCAGGACTAGACTGACATTGTCTGAAGTCCATGGAAGTTTCAGCCCTATCTTCCACTGAAAACCAGGAGGAATTAAAGAACATTTCTTTTGTCTTGCTTTCTTCACTGTCCCTCAATGTTCCAAGTTATTTAGAAACTTTCAGTGAGGGCGGCGAGCTGCTGAAGAGTTAGATCTTCTCTGGAGAGAGGTGAGCTGGAAGCAGGGACAGAGGTGATGAAACAGCTGGAGGAGGGGGAGGTGCAGATGTGAATGGAAGGGAACAGAATGATCCCATGCCTGGTGACTGGAGAGGAAGTAGAAAGAAAACCAAAAGGCTTGTTATGGGTTGAATTTTGCCCCCCCCCTCACAATTCATACATTAGCGTCCTAAACTCCAGTACCTATGAATGTGACCTTAATTGGAAAGAGTCATTGCACATGTAATTATTGAAGTAAGATGAGGTCATATTGCAGAAGGGTTGGCTCTAGTCCCGTATGACTAGTCCTTATAAATAGGGGAAATTTAGACACATGGCCACACACAGGAAGAAGGCCACATAAAGATGGAGGTAGAGATGGAGGTGATACATCTGCAAGCAAGGAACGAACACCAAAGCTGGCCCACAAACCACCAGAAGCTTAGAAAGAAGCCTGGAACACAGTCTTCCTCACAGCCCTCAGAAAGAACCAACCCTGCCAACATCTTGATCTTGAAGTTCTAGCCTTCAGAGCTGTGACAGGGTCAATTTCTGTTGTTTAAGCTGCCCAGTCTGCGGTACTTGGTTATGAGAGCAAGAGCAAACTAGGCTCTTTGGGGCAAGACTCTTGGGCAAATGAGATGATGGAAGAAAATAGAATTCCTTCACTCACCTGCAAGACTTTATGACATGTAGACAACTAGAGACCCTGAAGGGAAGGGAAAATAAGAAAACTGAGTCCTTAAGACCCAAGCTGATGTCTAGATCCTTGCAGGGTCTCAGTCTCAGACTCTGAGAAATATTCACTGTAACAACAACAAAGTGCTTTACATGTATTTATTCATGTAGCCTGAGTGACCACGTATGAGGTGAGTACTACTATTATTCTCATTTTACAGATGAGGCACATGGTAAGTTTTATATTTCTCCAAAGTTCTAGACCCAGGAAAATGGGGGCTAGGGCCCCAAGGATCCCTGGCAAAGGCTAATGAGCCAAAGCCTGCTAGAAAGCAGAGCACATGCCATACCCACGGGATGACTCATCATGTCCAGCCAGATGATGCTGGAGACACTAGCAGTGGGTCAGTGATCCCTGCAGCCTTCCCACCACAGCCTGGGGTGTCCCCAGACCCCCCACAGCAAGTGCCTATAGTCAGAGGGCTACATTTCCTGAGCCAGCTTCTTAGAAGGCTTTTTCAGATACTCCTAACCAGCCTTGCACTGCAGCCCACCTGGCGCCCTGATGCCTCTCAGCTCCCCTACTTAGGGCCTAGAGCCTTGGCTTTGCTCACATGCTCACAGGCTCTGGTGTCTAAGGGAGAGAGGCCATGACATTTGATAGGTACTTTCTGACTGGCTGCGACCCCAGATAGGGTGACAGCATGCTGGAGAGATGGACAGCCACCCTCTATGGTGGCCAGGCCCACTGGCTGGCTGGGAACATGCCCACTGTAGGCAGCCCAGTTGTGAGACCCACTCACTGCTCCAATTTTCTATGTACTGATGTCCACAATCTGGTGAGTGGGGAGTTCCTCAAACACAACTACCTTGATTTGTAGGGTGGTATCTATCCAATGTGGAAGGCTGGAGATGTTGGAGACTAACTGCTCCACCTGGAGCTTCTTCCTGAGTCCTGCAGTGAATAGAGATTCAAGGCCTACTTGTTTGATTCTTCCAAAGTCACCTAGGGCCACCTCTCTACCAGCAGGTCCACCAAACAAATGTGTTGTTCAGATCCTAGAAGCTGAAGAGGGTCATTAGCACTCTTAATGGATGGTCACCAGCATGGGGAAGATCCCTGTGCCCTGCCAGGGAGAGATAAAAAAGTAGAGCTTTCTCAGTGGTCTACAATCCAGTCCATCTCACGTGAGTTTGCAGTATACTATGTGACCACTGGGAGGCACTGTTGGGTCACAAGAGGCTCCAGGAAACCAGGCCACCATTCCAGTCTCAGCTTCCTGGAGGTGAGAAACTCCCTAGGGAAACCTGTGGTTTTCTAGGTTGTGTGGGATTTTCCTGCATGTTACAAAGGACCTACCCTGGTCAGTTGTGGAGGCCTGGGCTGGGCACCTTATGCTAGCTGTTGCAGAGAGTAGTTCAGAGAGGCAAAGGACAGAAACTAAAAGGGCCCTAACTTGGTTCCAGGCACCAAATCCTGGATAATGGACTGGACCAATCAAATAAAGGGTGAGACCAAAATGAAAAAACCAAGCAGGTGAGGTAAGGAGAGGAATCAGGCGGGAGATGGACAGAAATCTGGACGACACCTTGGCTTCTGTGTTCAGGGGGTTTCTAGGATGTTTCAAGAAGGACCCTTTACCTCAGTGTGTGTAGTAGTCAGGCTGCAGTGCAGTTAGAGGACCCACCACAGAGCGAGCAGCCCCAGCTGGAGACTGGGCATTGTGTTTGACACCTCTCTCTCACCTTCCCTCATCCACATCATCCTCAAGTTCTTTCATTTCTATCTCTGAATACCTTTTGAATTTTTCCACTTCTATCCAACCCACTTCTACCTCCACCCTAGTCGAAGTCTCCAATATCTTTCCTTGATGATGCTAAGATACAGTTGCCAGATACTGGATGCCTAATTAAATTTCTATTTCAGATACACACAAAATAATTTTTGGTACACCCCATATAATATTTGGGGTGCACTTATACTAAAAATGTTCTCTGTCTGAAATGCCAACTTCAGTGGGCATCCTGGTTTCTTTTTTCTTCTGTTTTCTTGCTAAATCTGGCCACCTTCCCAAGAATCTTCCCAGTCTTATACTTCTACACTTCATTCTCTACAAAGAAGCCAGAATGAACTCACAGAAATTCACATCTAACCATGCTGCTACCCTACTCAAAGCCCTTCAAGGATGCCTAGCACTCGGGGGGGGGCAGTTCCAAACCCTCCACATGACACACAAGTCCTTCCATGCCCTAACCACCAGCCAGCTCTCAATTTCCTCTCCCACTGTCCTCCCAAACACACACTATGTCCCCAGCATACAAAGCGTCCTGTAGTACTTTACAAGGTGCCCCCACGCCTTCACACACAGCAACCTCTGGAAGGCTTTCCCCCCAGGCACCTAAAAAACTCAAAGTCAGTCATCAAATTCAACAACCACCTCTTTTATTCAAGCATTTTCCAACATGTTTCTGATTCCCCCAAGCCAATCTTGCCCTCCCTGCGTTGCATAATGATCTTTTACAGGGCACTTATTTAACTGGATCAAATGATCTGTCTGTCTGTCTGTCTGTCCCACTATACTGCAGCCCCTTCAGGGAGGGGCCCTAGTGTTATACCCATAGTGTATATAGCACAGCACCTGGTCCAGTGTGAGATATTCAATAATTGTGTGAGGCGTGAATGAATGAACGAATGAATGAACATAAATGATTCTAAATTTCCTGAAACCTGGATGGGCCACTAACAATGACTGCAGTGACAGAAGAGGACACAAGGGGGCAGAATAACCTTAGTTTTGTTTGGCTTTTGGGGGGCGTGGTACAGAAAGCTGCCTCCTTAACACTTGTTTCCTCTCTCCAGTTCCAAGGAGAGTTTTTGTTGTTTTGCTTTTAATCATGAAAACACAAAACAGGAAGGGACCTTAACAGATCATACAAACCAGCCCTCTGCTTTGAGGTAGTCAAAAAAAATCTTTCCATTTCCTTTTAATACCTGCTTTCAGATAAACACATTATTTGGTTTGTTACAGATCAATCCCAGAGAAATTAGGAGACTTACTCCAAGTTACACAGTGACTGAATTATACAGGAGGCTGTGCCACGTACTAGTTGTGTGACTTTGGATAAGCCACTTCCCCTCTCTGATTTTCAGTTTCTTCAGATATTAAGTAGGGATGATAATATCTTTAGAATCTGAGAGGTCAGACGAGATAGCATATAAGAAACGTGAGCCTGACCTGTGGTGGCACAGTGGATAAAGCGTCGACCTGGAAACGCTGAGGTTGCTGGTTCAAAACCCTGGGCTTGCCTGGTCAAGGCACATATGGGGAGTTGATGCTTCCAGCTCCTCCCCCCCTTCTCTCTCTCTCCCCCTCTCTCTCCTCTCTAAAAATGAATAAATAAAATAAAATAAAAAACTTTATAAAAAAAAAAAGAAAAAGAAACGTGAGTTAGAAGAGGGCTTCCTAGGTATCCTAGGTAGAGGTATACAATCACTGTTGGTTACTGTTGTTATTTGAAGATCAGCAGGCATTACAAAGAGAAGGGAGAGTCAGGAAATGTTTCTTGGAGGAGATTAGGCTTGATCTTGATTTTGAAAGAGGAAAAGAATTTCTAAGGTCAATATAGAAGAAGATGCTTGTAGGGAAGTCTTGCCAAGCATTAAAAAAAAAAAAAAAAAAAAAGGGAAGGCCCCAAAGGTCACTTCCATCCTCCTCCATGGGTGGTCTACAGAGACGTTCATGGAGGTTGTCTGACCCAAGAAGGGCATATCAGTGAGAAGCCACGGGGAAACTGAAGTGGTAAAATGACTCGGTGAAATTCAAACTTCCTCATGGCAGAGGAGGACTAGTCCTGGACCAAGCTGTGTGGTCTGCCTCCAATTAGTGACCCAGGGTGACCCCCAGAGACCCTGGGTCTGTCTGTCTGCCCTCCCTGAGAACTGGTCCTAAGGATATGCTTCCTGGTTGTCACTGGATAAATGCGTGTGACCCCTGCCAGGCAATTGGTATGCATTTCAATAGGAGCTTTCCGGAGACAATGCCTTACCTCCCAAAGCTTCCCAACTTTTGAACAGCAGGGACTCTTGTTTTCTTACTTGAAACCTGAATAGATTCCTTGAGCAGTTTACACCTTCATTGTTGAATCCCAAGACTCAGGAAGTACACTTTGCTTCTGTCTGAATACCCAGGGCTCACTGGGTCCACACTCAATCTTGGAGGCAATAGGGCCGGAGGAAGAACAGTCAGTGGTGCCCATCTGCTTTTGCTCTTGTTTGGACAGATGTGGTATGCATGTCTTCCCTGACACTGTGCATAGGTCAAGATTGGTTAGGTTATGCTGCAATAACCCAGAAACCCAGAAATCTCAGTTGTTGAGCACAGGAAAGGTTTATGGCCTTTTGCACTAAGTCTAATGCAGATTGGACATCAGATAGTTCAGCTGTCTGCAATATGTGTTTTCCAAGATCTCTATAGCAGAGAAGAGAGAAATGAAGAAGCATGTGTCTTAATCAGCTGGGACTGCCATGACAAATACTACAGCCATGATGATTTAAACAACAGAAATTCATTTTTCTCACAGTTCTGGAAGCTGGAAAGGCCAATCCATTCTGAGATCAAGGTGCCAGCCAATTTAGTTCCCGTGAAAGCTCTCCTCCTGGCTTGCAGACAGCTGCCTTCTCACTGGCCTCACGTGACAGAGAGAGCTCTCTAGTGTCTCCTCTAATAAAGGCACCAATCCTATCAGATTAGGGCGGGGGTCAGGAAACTTTTTGGCTGAGAGAGCCATGAATGCCACATATTTTTAAATGTAATTCTGTGAGAGCCATGCAACGACCCGTGTACGTTATGCATTATCCAATAAAAATCTGCTGTTGTCCCAGAGGACAGCTGTGATTGGCTGCAGCCACCCGCAACCATGAACATGAGCGGTAGGAAATGAATGGATTGTAACACATGAGAATGTTTTATATTTTAACACTATTATTATTTTTTTTAACTAAAGATTTGTCTGCAAGCCAGATGCAGCCATCAAAAGAGCCACATCTGGCTCACGAGCCATAGGTTCCCAACCCCTGGATTAGGGTTTCATCTTCATAATCACATTTAACCTACTTACTTCCTTTACTGAAATGCAGCCACACTGAAGGTTTGGGTCTCAACATATGAATTGGAGGGGGGGGGACGGACGACGACAATTTACTACTCTTAAGTGCCTCAGTTCAGAAATAGTACACATTACTGCTGACGACTCTTCCTTTGTCAGAATTAGTCACATGGCCCAAACTTAAACGCAAGGGAGGCTGGGAAATGTAAGGGGACAAATGGATGGCCGTTGAGCACAATCTTTGCCACACATTCTCTTCTGGGCCGAGTCTTGCTGAAAAAGGAGTCTTCAAAGTCAGAACTACAGCTCTGAGAAAAAGGTAGGAAGCACACATGCCTGGGACTGTCAGGCGGGTGTAAGGTATTTTCCTCTGAGGAAGAAAGAAGGACATAGGCACCAAGTGTGGACAAGTGTGGAGAGGTTCACTGGTCCGCAAGACAGAGGCCAGAGAAGTCGCACAATTTCTCCCGCCCGGGGGTAATTTATAACATCAGTAAGGTTGAGGCGGGTTGATATGTCATGGCAAAATTTCATTCGCCGACAGATTTTTTTCAAAATTCTCCTGGGCCTTTTCTTTTGGCGGTCATGGGTGTGGGTGGTCTCGGCCAAAGTCCCCGGACCTGGCTCTTCATGTGACCTCCCTCCATTGCCAACTGACCTCACAGCGGGTTCAAGGGGCAAAGACCTAGAACCTGATTCTGAATCAGGTTCTTGGGGGCTTGGAGGGTGGGCTGGGAGAGTAAGAAATGTCTCAGGATGTGACACAAATGTTTCATCACAGATGTATCAATAGATGCTCAGGAAATTCAAATCAATTTGGCAAAGACGAGGCTTTTGATTCAATTTTTTTAAAATTGATATATTGAATGTTCTCTTCCCCCCCCAAAAAAGCTCTGTTTCTTATTTTTTAAAAGAAAAAAAAAAGTGCCCCCCCTACTACATAGCAATAGGAACAAGGCTAACAGTGCTGTCAAGTTAGAATCTTCTGGAACCTGCTTTAATGGCTAAGTAGGCCTACCCTGTGGGCTGCACAGCCATCGTTGGTTCCTAACTTGCTGAGGAGTCTGTTCTTTTAAACAGATGAATTCTGATTCAATTGGTGGCATTTGGGAGGCAGTACAGCCAAACCCCCATCTCATCCCAGCTGCCATGCGGACCAGTTCAAAGTTTGAATTGATGAGGTCCAAAATAGAGAGGATTTGACGTTCTGAACTGTCTGTAACCATGATGAGAACAAGCATGACCAGACGCCACAACTTTCCTGCATTCTGGTAGCATGTAGGTAATTGAGCAATGTGTTTTGACAGGTTGTTTTAGGGAAGGATCTCAGTAATCTGAGATTGCCCTTTAATGGCCTGCCTTACTATGGCTTACAGGGCCCACCTGCTGCTCCAAACTCACTGTTCCACCTAACAAGCCAGGCACACTGGCCTCCATTCTGTTCAAAGAGACCCCAGGCCCTTGGCTGCCTTGCACTATTGTTTCTCTGCCTAGAATGTTTTTCTCCCAAACCTTTGCACCCTGTGTCGTTTTCATCTTTCAGGTCTTAGCTCAAATGCCACCATCTCCTAGAAATCTGACTACCCATATAAAGTCATAAAGTTTCTCAAGCACCCACCTATACATATACACATATACATCCAATTTATTTCTTTGGTAACAATGAAATAAACAGTCTGGGCCTACCTGCTTTGATGACTTCTTTACCTATGAATGACTTGGAAGTGATTGCTCAGGGCTGAACCTACTAGACTGATTTTCCCCAGGGAAAATAGGCCTGAGGTCTCTATATCCTTTTTCTACCC
Organism: Saccopteryx leptura; assembly: GCF_036850995.1. Lineage (NCBI taxonomy): Eukaryota > Metazoa > Chordata > Mammalia > Chiroptera > Emballonuridae > Saccopteryx > Saccopteryx leptura. The sequence goes on from NC_089516.1 coordinate 124,288,024, forward strand.
TACAGGAGGGAAGGACACTGCTGACTCATATTTAGGAATAGCTGAGTCCTAAAGCAGCAGGAGTCTTACCAAAGCTCTGGGTGAAAGTCACATGTGAGATTCAATTGAGCACCTACTGTGTACAATTTTAGCACTTACGATGTTTTAGGGCTCTAGACAGCCTTGGTTCCTGCTTGCCTTCATGGAGCTTGCAGTTCCTGTGAAAGACACATAAATCAAGTACTTACACTACCTACTGCTACTCATCATCATCACCATCATTATAATGATAGCTGTAGTAATAGTGCTTATATTGTGCCTATATATTTTGTTCTGGGCATGGGGGTAGAGGGGAAATAGATCCTCTCCTATAGATATACTCACTTTCTAGAAATAACAATACAAATAGTAACTGGCACTTACATAGTAGTTTTATATACCATGTATTGTTCCAAGCACCTTTTATCTATTGCTCATTTAGTCCTTACAGTGGCCCTATGAGGTAGATGTAATTATCATTCCCATTCTTATAAGCAAGAATACTGAGGCTCAGAGAGGCCAAGAGAGTTTCTCAAGGTCACACAGCCTATAAGTATGAAATGAGCTATTATTACTCGCTATCCAGGGAATTCCCCTGTTTCTGTTTTGGTTGTTGTTGACCCAGGTTGCTTAGGAAGTGCTACATCAACTCCTACTGCAGTTTAGATTCTGTCTGCTGATAGCGGTGATAAAAAAAAACCATAAAACAAAACAATGCTGTAGACCTGTGTGTGCACAGAGCACTGCTGAATTTTCTCATTGATTTTGTATGTGATTGAATAGCTTTGAACCTGAGTCAGTGAGGTCTTTCCTCAAGAGTGGTGATTGCAGTAATTGACCTAGGCAGGGAAGTCATAAGTTATAAAAACTTTTCTTTGTCCTAAGTTAGGCTCTCACACTGACCAGTTTAATGGCTATGTTCCCAAATGCCATTCCTCTCCCTCAGGAGTGGCTGAGTGCATAACAATGTCAATATCACCACATTTTATATAGTGCTCAAAATAATTGAAATCAGTGAATTCATCCATTCAACAAATTCTTCTTGAGGGCTAACAATGTTTAAGGTATTATTTTTGGTATTAGGGCTACTGCAGTGAGCAAAACAACCTAAAATACCCTGCTTTCGTCATCCATACAATGCATTAGAGAGAGACAGACAAGAAAGAAAATTAATAAGTAAAAAATGCCATTTGATGAGAAATGCTACTGGAGAAGAAGAAATCATAGAAGGAGAATAGGGAGAGCTGGGGATGGGTGCAGCTTTAAGGTGAATGGGGTAGGCCTCCCTGAGAAAGTGACTCATGGGAAAAGATCTGAAAGAGCTGAGGGTGTCCCTACAACCTAGGTGTAAGAACTTGTGATGCAAGTCCCTGGGCCTTGGCCTGGCCTGTCAGTGCCTAGGAGGCAGGTCTCCTCTTTTTGACTTTGTATGTTCAGCAGCTGTTGGCTGGAGATTTTAGACCAAGGAAGCCTACTCCCCAGGCAGCCGTTTACTCTGCCAGGGCTTGGAAATCTGCTGTGCCGAAGTGATGCCACTCCCGTGTCCCCACTGCAACCGAAAGGGCAGGTAGACAACTACAAGAGCATCCCCAAAGTCTCAAAGAGGCAACCCCCTGCCCAGAACATTATCAGTTCCCTGCTGAGATCCTCAGTTGATGTCTGTCTTTCTGGATTTGTATTTCTAGTGTGAAAGCAGTCCTAATATGCACCCTCCCTCCACATTCCACTCCTGGAAGCCTGTGCTCTGCACTCATCTTCCTCCTGGGGGTAATAACACTTACACCGAAGAGAGGTTTCCAAAGCCCTGGGTGTGTGTGTATGTGTGATTGTGTGTGCACGTGTGCATAGATTTGTGCATTGGAAGGGAGCTGTATCTCAGAACTTCACAATTAATTCATGGCTTTTGCTTTGAGCACAGGAATAACGGGTCATAGTCATGTGTTCCAGTTTCTTTCACTCATTCAACACTATCACATGGGACTTTGAGCCTGATTCTAGCGTCAGGTCAACTTGAACTTGACTACTCTAGAGGATATGTTCCAAACCCCCGGTGGATCCTGACCCCCTGCTAGTACTGAACCCTGTGCTTATTATGTTTTATTTCTTGTATATACATAACTATAATAAAGTTTAATTTTTAAATTGGCACAGCAAGAGATTAACAACAATAACTAATAACATAGAACAACTGTAACAATATGCTGTGATAAAAATGATGTGAATATATCTTCTCTCTGAGAACCCATCTAATAACTGATCTGGCTACTAGGTGACTAATGGGTGGGCATCATTTGAAGCATGGATATACCAGACAAAAGGGTTACTCACTTTCCAGGTGGAATGGAGCAGGACAGTACAGAATTTCATCATGCTACTCAAAACAGCATGACATTTAAAACTTATGAATTGTTTCTTTCTGGAATTTTCCATTCAATATTTTCAGACTCTGGTTGATGGTAGGTAACTGAAACCATGGAAAGCAAACCCAAAGATAGGGGAGACCCCTGTACTAGCCCACCCATATACTTGTTCTCTGATCTGAGACAAGTCCCAATGAATCTTTGTGAATGTGCATTTTCTGTAAAATGGAACTAAAAACCCACTTTCTTTCCAGGGTTGTCAAGATGAAAGGAGACAGTCCTTATCAGGCATCTATTGCAGAGCCTGACACACAGCAAGTGTTCCATAAATGACGGCTCTTGTTCCTATTAACTAGCAAGGACTTGCCGACCAAGCGCCGAGAGCTGGGCGATATGCTGGGTGCGGGAGAGCTAGGAAGAATAACTCATAAATGAGTACCATGAGACTACTTGTTTCTATTTCTCACCAAGCCCTAGTCCAGCCACCTCATCCATGGGACATTATAGCTGGGTGTGCAAGCCCCTGGTGTGGGTCCCACATAGTCCAGGCCAGAGGGTGTCAGAGGCTCTGTGCACCACCTGTGTCACCATCCTCTCCACTCCCACCAGTACTAGAGCCACACTGAGTGTGAGTTCAAGGGCACCGGCAAAGCAGGGCATTCATTCCCAGCAGTCCATTCATTCCCAGCAGTCCACGGCACAGGATTGAGGCGCCAGTGCTGTGTAGATTGTAACCAGGTCATTGTTTTACTGTTTCCCTTCCTCAGCTTCTCAGCCACTGACAATTCATCATCACTTTACCTTTCCTTGGGAAGTGACCTACCCTCCTGGTCAGAAACTCGTCCTATTATCTTTGTGCCCTTTTCCTTTTGACACCTGCCCACGCCCTGATTCCACACTCTTGGATTCCTGTTCCACTACTAGCTTCAGTAGTCAGTGGGGTTCTCATGCTGATGGGGAGGATCACTCACTGAATGTCCGACTGGCCCACAGGGCGTGATTGGGCCGTTGTTCAGCGTCGTTGGGAAAGAAAGGAGAGGGGAAGGGAAAGAGAGATGGAAGGGAAAAACAAAGGATTTAGTCTCTGCCCTGGTTGATGGAGTGTGTCCTGCAGGCGGGAAGGAGTAAACCCAAGGGCATTCAGTATATAACCCAGTTTGACACTATGCAGCCTGTACTTTCTGTCTTGAAAGAGGAGGGGAAGAACAGTGAGAACCGCAGTGCGGGAAATGGGATGGGGGCTGGAATTGAGGAAGAGGAAAAATTGGGATGGGGTGCGCAAACTCAGTTCCTCCAGGCAGTATGCAGTCAGCTGTCTGAGGGTTGGCAGCAGGGACCAGCAGACAGTGAGCAGTGAAGGAGACATGGGTCAGGCCCTGGAAAGAGAGAAAGCACACAGGTGGGGGCCAGAGGTGGCAACCGAAGAAAGGCACAGAGGGACCTTTGGCGAGATGGATACAGAGGTCATGTAGGTCAGCCTTTTTCTCCAAACCTCGTTTTGTTCTCCATTTAGCCTTGATCTTCTGTACCACTCCCCTGACTCTTTCCTTGCTTGGGGTCTCTTTGTGGTACTCCTCACTTCTTTTAAGTTTCGTTTACTGCATTTGCAAAATAAGAGTGCTCCTACTGGAAGGCAGTGGTATCACCTCTCCTGCTTTTCATTTCAGTTCTGAAATCCAATCCAATAAGAACTGCTGTGTAAGGGCTGCTCTCCCAGGTATTGGTCCTGTCTGCTCCTGCAGGTGTTTGTCCTGGAGGAAAAGCATGAGGGGCCAGGACTTAGGTGCCCTGCTCCTGTTTGCTGGTGTGTTGGTCAAATAAGTTTGTATATATGAGGTATATGTTTGCTCGCTTATAGTTTGTATTGAGGGCTGGGCAGCGCCAGATATAGTGGTCTGTGAGGTTGCAGGTGGCCTTCCTGATCGGGAGGGGCCATTGTCTTGTTAATGTTTCCTGGGAGGGAGATTCTGCCCCCACCAGGAGAGGTGCAGGAGGATTTCTGCTTTCTCTCCTCCCTGATCCCTTGCCCTCCATGGGAAAAGCAGGTTTTCTGCTTTTCCCTTGGCTTTCCTTGTGGCTTGCCTGTCTTGGTGAGACACCAATAAACAGAATGGCCCACCATCCTCTGACTCCGCCATTTCTTTACCATCTGCCCGAATTAAATGAGAACCTGCCTGCGAATGGCCATAATGGCAGCTGTGGCCCCTGGCCTTACATGGTGGTTGTTTCACTTCTCACCCAGGCTGGAGATGGGTGAGAATGCCAAGTCTACAAGTTACTTTTATTCCATAATCAAGTGGCTTTCTCATAGCAGCAATCCCTTTAAAATGTGATGGAAGCCAGAAGAGATCTTTGATGTTGTTCAATTGAGAAATCCATCATCAGGTGGGATCAAGCAGGGAAATGCCAGAGCGAAGGATTCCATCTGTGGTAGCTCATTGGCAGGGTGCTGTCTGGATTTTGTTTTTTGATGGCAAATGTTCTTTGATATAAACACAGGCAGAGCAGTGAATAACAACATTCAGTCCCCAAACAAACAAAACAGGAACAGGACCTGCTTCGCACGGGTGATGGCTCTTGTTGCCATAAGGCAGTTCAAGGGGCCTTCACTGTGGAATTTCCTGCCTTAAACATGATGGATTTTCCATTCCTTTTCCCGAATGAACACTCACCTTAGAGTTTAGTGAACAACAGAAGAGCTTAGCAAACTCCCCTGGAAATAGGTAGCACTGTCTCAGCGGGACCTGAGAGTATACCTAGCTCCCTTCTCGAGTCAGGTCTGCAGTCAGTGCTACAGCTGCACCCTTCAAAGTGGCATGAGACCCATTGAGCCAAGGTGCCTGAAAACTTAGCTTGAAACCACCTCCCTCTGTACCCTATCTTGGACTATTCCCCTTTATATACCGAACACTCCAGCCATAACAGACTCATCTCTGATTTCTATAAGAGGGCCATGCTTTCTTGCATCCCTGATTCGGCTTATTCTGCTCCTTGGGTCACTCTGTCCCTCCCACCACCACCATTTTTACTCATCTAAGAGGTATTATGTAGTTATGAACATGGACTCTGTCTAGGTTTGATCCTACATTCCATTGCTTACCATCTGTGTGGCTGTGGGCATGTCAGTTAACCTCTCTGTGCCTCTATTTCCATATCTGTTAAATAGGGGTGATAAAGGCACTCACTTCACAGGATTGTAGTTAGCCCTAAATGAGTTACTATTTGTAGTGCACTTAGAAAAGTATCTGGTGCACAGTAAGCAGTATTAAAGTGTTAGGAATTAATATCCAACTCCTACCCCCTTTCAAACTTCTACTCAAATAAGATCTCCTACATGAAATCTTCCTGATTTACCCAAGTGGAGATGCTCTCTCCTTCCTCTAACTTCCCATAACCTTTCAGCTATATATGTCCTAGGAGAACTAGCTACTCGGCACCACAACAATATATGCACAGGCATCAGCTACCTAAGGGTTGAGACCCCTTCTGTAACTTCCACATGAACTTACACCCAGTAGGTGCTCAATGTATCCTTGGTGAATGATTGAATGGAGCTGAGAAGGGGGATAATAGGACCCAAGGGAGAGCACAGATGTTCTTTCTGCCGTGGCTGGCTTCCCCACAAGAAGATGAGGGACCTATCACCAGCAAATTATGTGTAAAACAGTTGAAGCTGGTTCACATGGATCTACTGCTATTTCTTGATCAGAGCTTCCTTGTGAGCATAGGCAAGCCTGTGGTACAAGTTCACAAGGATAGCAGAGGGATACAACAAGCAGCCCCTACCATGTTGTCTTCTGACAGTAGCCCTGAGGTACCCTGAACAATATCTGGGCTGCTCTTTGCCCATACTAATCTTGGGACACTTGGTCTACAGCATGGCCAGATCAATAAAAAAATCAGAGCCAAAGTCTACACATTTTCTTTCCTCGAAATGCAAACTACTGCTCCCCTTCCCATACAACCGACCAAGTTCCTGTTGACCTTGGGCCTCCAGATGCTGCCCACTTTCCTTCCCTCCTTTCCCCTTTGGGCAGAGATTATGGACACATGCAGCACCTTTTTGAGTCAAACCCATCATCTATTGAAGCTAGACTTGAACCTTTCCAGGGTGCTGAGCTGTTTTCTTGGTGGCCCCAAGCTCCCCCATATACTTTAACTGCTCTCCCATTGTTGCTCTTTGCCTGTGCCATCTCTTGTTGAAATGATTTTTCTGTGGGCTTTTTTGTATCCTTCACAGCATCTAGCATTGTGAGAATGGAGATTGGCCTTGCACATAGTAGAGGCTTCCTTAATCTTTTTTTGGTTCAGTTGCTAAATTAAGGGGTGGGAAGAGGGAAATAAAGCCAAAGTTACACTGATCATATTCTTAACTTTAAAAATTCTTATCATACCACTGAATGCCAGAGTTACCACAGTCCTACATGCCCCTTGAGATCTAAATAATACTGCTTTGAGCTCCTCTCCATCCCTGTGTCATGACCCATGAAAGTCAAGAGCCTTGTCCAAGGTATTTGTGAACTTCTTGCAGCGAAGAAATTGGGAAGACTTATATTCTTGTGACTTCCTGTGCCACCCAAGTTCCTGTAGCTTTGGGCATAATCTCTGCTTTCACCACATTGACCAAGGCATGAAACCTATAGCCTTTCTTAGTCCTCTGAGAATACAGTTTATTAAAGATCTTTGGTTGGTGGAGTCCTGGTTAGGGGGTCATCTCACACACAGCTCACAGACTTTTTCCATCTCTTTGACTCCTCTGTCTCTCTTCCCCTCTGCTCCTTACCCTTTCTCTCCATAGTTTTTGAGGTTGGAACCTATAAAGGGTGTAAAGGTCAGGGATAAGTATCACTTTCTACCCTCAAAAACTTAGCTAAGTACTTTTTACTAAAGAAGGTAGTTCTTTCCCTGTGGAATTTGTCATTAGCAATAAATTTTTCTCTACCTCATTACATAAGCAATCTCTTTCCCCTCTCTGGGCCTCAGTTTTGTTATATGTAAAATGGTCTAGAATCACTCGATCAGCCCTGTTCAATAGAAATATAATGCAAGCCACATGTGTAATTTAAAATTTTTCAGTAGCCACATGAATAAAATAAACAAGTACTATTAGTTCTTTATTTTCTTGGGTAGTAATGGGATAGCTACTAAAGAATTTTTGGCCCTAGCTAGCTTGCTCAATGGATAGAGCATTGGCCCAGCATATGAACATCCCAGGTTCAATTCCCATTCAGGGCACACATGAGAAGCGACCATCTGCTTCTTTCCCCTTCCCTCTCCCCATTCTCTCCCTTTCCCCCTCTCATAGCCAGTGGCCCAATTGGTTCAAGTATAGGCCCCGGGCATTGAGGATAGCTCAGTTGGTTCAAGCGTCAGCCTTAGGTGCTAAGGATAGCTCAATTGACTCGAAAATTGGCCTCAGACAAAGATTGCCAGGTGGATCACAGTCAGGTCACATGCGTAAGTCTGTCTCATTTTCTCCCCTCCTCTCATTTAAAAAAGAATAATTTTTAAAAAACTTATTGGGTACAATTTGCATAATGAACTGCACATATTTAAGGTGTGAAGTTCAAGCTCTGACATATGTATACACTTGTGAAACCATCCCCACAATTGAGATAGTGAACATATCTGTCACTCCCCCAAGAGTGTCTTTGTGTTCTTTTATAATTATATATGTTTTATAGTATATTTTTAACTCAATATATAAAAAATATTGCCATTTCTACATGTATTCATTGTGAAAATTATTAATGACTTATTTAACATTTTTTATACTAAGTTTTCAAATTCCATTGTGTTTTACACTGATGGTGCATCTTGTTTCACACTAACAACATTTCAAGTGTTTCATAGTGACATGTGGCTTCTGGTGACTGTTTTGGACAGTTGAGATATGCATAATTTCTCAGCAGCTTTCATTGAAGGGCTCACTATGTCTGTATCTCTTTCATGCATCTCTTGAAGTCTGTCCTAATCTTTCATCTTCAGACTCTATAATGCCCCTGTGCCTGAAAATTATCAGCTGGCCCTGTCTGAATGGGCTGCAAGTTTGTGGCATGTACTTAGGGGGTGGTGAGCAGGTTATTTTCCAGCATTCAAAGTGGCTGGAACCAAGCTGCTGCTGCTGTGTGCACAGCCCTGGTGCTGACCCCTGATGCAGCCTGTCATCTGGACCCATAATCATCCCCAACCCAACTGAGACATCCAGCGGTGGGCCACTCATTGGGACTGCTCTTAGGAAATCGAATTCCAGAGCAAGCTCTGGATATGGCCATTTCTGTCAACAACAAAGCTAGGCAGGTTGGTTGTGGGGTATGTTCCTAATAAAGTACCAAAGTTCAAAAATGAGTGACTTTTTTTTTTATAAACTATGTTGGATTCAAGATTATTCCTATTATAAATAAGAGTCTAGTCAGAGTTCCCCTTAACCAAAGTCATTTTTACTCCAGGAGGCTTTCTTAAATGGGAGAAGAGGGGCAGGGTTATGGCTTGTGTGCTGGGAATTGTACATAACTCCTCATCTGTCGTCCCTATGTGGAGCCCTTGAGAAACCATTAAGAATAACTAATAATAACTAAAAGGTTTGGCCATGATAACTACAAATTTGGGATGGGAGTTATCACAACCCGAGTGTGTCAATGGGAGCATTCTTGGAGTGTGTTGCAGTGCAAAAACAATTGAGAAGTCCTGGGACAGGGTTCTAAGGTGGGATATGATGCCTAAAGCAAGAGGTTTCTGGAGCTTGGGGCTGTTCACTGAGGCACTGATGGAAGACATGGAGGCTGAACAATGGCTAGCAGGACCAGGCTGGAGAGGGTCCCCGTGAAAGGACAAGAGAGCAAGCATATCTTTTAGACACAGAAGCCCTCAAAACCAACCTTTCTTTGGACAAAGGAAGCATAAGCCTGGGGTCAGGCAGGCAGAGAGCTGTACACAACACCTTAAACTAGCCTAGCTTTCTTTTAGGCCTAAGGGGCACCCTGTAGTGGGTTTACAGAGCTGCCTGACTTCCTCAGGGACAGGGATGGAGACTGGGAGTGGGGGCTGACTGCGGATCTATAGCTCCCAACCTCTAGGATGGCCATTTGGGGCCTGAGGGAAGCTGCAGCTTTTGCTTTTGCAGCTGCAGCGGCAGTGAAGAAAGCAGGAGGGCATCCTGAGGCCGGAAATGCCTAACAGTGTCATCCCCAGCTGCTTCCGGCTTCCTCCTTCAAGGATTCCGCAGCTCCTCTGTATCCACGCCAACCCCTCTCTCCTGCCCCAAGTTTTGGTAGACAGCTGTGCACCTCCTCATGGCCCACGTCACAGGTCTGCTGAGGGGCTGTCAGCTCCCCATTGTTCTCAGGGCTTCTCTGGCATTCCTTTGGCTCATGAAGGGAAATGCCTGAAGTTTTCCCCTGCCTTCTCAGATATGCTTGCTCCCTCAAGGGACACTTCTTGAGTGGGTCTGGCGAGGCTGGCTGCAATGTAAGTACACCTGCTGGAGACCAAAGAGCGAATCTGAGGGGTTTACTAAGCCTCTATTTTATGGAATTACCCTAAAAATCCCAGAAGGGCATCTTTCCTCACTCCCTCCAGAGCATATGCACAGTTACCTGACAGTTACACACACAGCTACACCCCTATTTCCAATCCTACTCACGTCCGTACAGTTCCATACATGCACTCTCACACCCAACCCATTCTTCTAGAGAAGCTGTCAAGTATGGCCGAAGCAGAAGCTACTTTTGCTGTGGGCATGAACTGTGACTCTTCCAGAAATCCTTCCTTGACAACAAGCAAACTTTACTGGGCAGCAGCTGTTTTTATCACCCATCTCCACCTACTGTATACCTGGCAAGCAAAAGTCCTGTCTTCCTGGAGTTTATGTTCCAGTGTGGGGAGAGAAGAACAAGTAAACAAAAGAGTAAAGTGTATACTATGTTGCATTGTGATAAGTGTTACGGAGAAAAAAAAGAAAGAATGAAGGAGAAAGACTCAATAAGGAGAGGGTTTGCAATTTTAAATATGGTGGATAGGGAAAGCTTTACTAAAAGGTTGACATTTAGGCAAATGCTGAAGGATATGAGAAAGTGGGCCATGCTGATATACAGGAGAAGAACATTTTGGAAAAAAGGAGTAGCAAGTGCTAAGGTCCTGTGGTAGGAACATGCATAGAATGTGCAAGGAATAATAAGGTCAATGGAGTGGAAGACTCAAAGGACAAACAGTAGAATGTGAGGCTGGAAATGTAACGGAGGCCAAATTCTTTAGAACCTTATTTGCCATTGTAATAAGGGAGATGGAAGCTGTCAGGGGGTTCTGAACACAGGCTTGTCACGGTCTAATTAGACTGGAAAGGATTATTCCAGCTGCTGTGTGACAAAAAACCATGGTGGCAATAAGGGCAGACACAGGGACACCAGTTATGAGCCTCTTGAAATAATACAAGTGAAAGGTGATATTGTCTTAAGCCACAGTGGTCATCATGGATGTGGTGACACATGGGAAGAACCTAGATATATTCTGAAAGTAGAGTCAACAGGATTTGTTGATGAAGGTGTGTGTGTTGGGATATTAAAGAAAGAAAAAAAATCAAAAGATTTACACCTGAGTCACTTGGAGATGCCATTTATTGAAGCAGGGGTAGAGAATCAGGTTTTTACTGGATTGGGAGAGAGAACCAGGCACTCAGTTATGGCCATGTTAGGTTTGAGATTATCTGACATTCAAATGGAGACGTGAGTGGCCAGCTGGGTACATGATTTTGGAACTCAGGAGAAAGGCCTATACCTTTTCCATGCATGTTTTTATGCTTTTATGGTATACTGTGTCTATAAACAATTTCTAGGATTGTTTTTTGACTGTTTAAATTTTATATAAATAATGCCATATACATATCTTTTTGCAACTTGGTCTTTTTGCTCAACATCAGGTTTTTTGAGTATATGATTCATGCTGAATCATATCTTTATTTCAATTCAAATCTATAGTGTTTCATTGTATAATTATGTCCCGAATTATATTGCCTTTCCCCTTTTTAATAAATTTAGGTTGTTTGAATTTCTGGATGATTTTTCTATTTTCATGAAGTGTGATGCAATGCTTTCTAGTGCAAGGCACACAGATACTAAATGACTGAGTATTTCTGCTCACCTCCACCTGTGTGTCTGGGGTTACTAATTCCCAGACAATAGGGAACAAACCATATTTGTTTATTCCATTGTGCCTTATTCACTAAATTAAGCCCAGCCGGTTTTTTCCTTGGTGATATTTGGTTAGACATGTAGCCCAAACTGCTAGAAAGCCATGATTTGCCCTTTTCAAGTTATCCCAAATTTTAATGGCTTAGAACAATCAGTATTTATTTCATGGTTTGTGTGGATCAGATATGGGGTGTGGACTATCTGTCTTGAGGTCTCTCACAGGCTGCAGTCAAGGTGTTGTCGAGGGCTTGAAGCACCTCAAGACTCAAATAGGGGAGGAGGATTGCTTCCAGCTCATTCACAAGGCTGTTGGCAGAAGCGTTCAGGCACTAACTGGCTGTTGGACTGGGAGCCTCATTTCTTGCCAGCTGTCAACCAATCTCCGTTCCTTGCCACATAGAACTCTCCATACAGCAGTTCACAACATGGCTGCTGGTTTCCATAGCTCAAGTTAAAGATGGTGAGAGTGCAAGAAAGACAGGAGTTACAGTCTTACAATCTAATCTTGAAAATGACAGATTATCACCATTGCCACATTCTATTTGTGTGAAGCAGGTCACTAAATTCAGCCCACGCACTAAAAGAGGGATTAGACAAGGGAATACCAGGAGGATGGGATCATGCGGATCCTCATAAAGATTGCCTACCACAGAAACCAGAGGAATTGGGTGGGCACAAGAACAGTGGAATCTAATGCCTGCAGAGACATCAAGGAAGATGGAAGATGGAGGGTGAGAAGGGGTAGGAGGTGAAAGCCAGAGAGCAGGAAGATGGATGGATTGTAGGCATCTGGCAGAGACTACATGTCTCAGAACTTGGGTGGTGTAAGTAAAGTGTATGTCAATGGAGGGACATGTTAGTGGAGAGACAGGGAAGCCCAGAGCACATTTGAAGACTAAGGGGAAGGAGCCCTTGTGGAGCCAGACCCCTAGGACAGGAAGAACAGCATCCTGTCATCTACCACTAAGCATTTATGTAGCACACTGTAGGTTAAAAGTACTTTTACACACACACACACACACACACACATATTTTTAGAGAGAGAGAGAGAGGCAGGGAGAGAGAAAGACAATAACAATGAGCTGCTCTTGTATGTGCCCTGACCGGGAATTGAACTAGCAACCACTGTGCTCCTGGACGATGTTCCGGTCAACCAGACTATCCAGCCAGGGCTATATATACATTTTTATTTGATCCTCATGTCAACGCCTCAAAGCAAGTTATAACATCATCCCCATTTACAGACGAGGAAACAGGTGCAGGGAAGGGAAGTGGCTTTCCCAAGAGCAGATAGCCAATGTCTAAGCCAGGACTAGAATTCAGCTATTCTGTCTCCCGGTGTTTCAAGTTTAGTGCTGGTTCCTCACTAGGTCCCAGCACTTTCAGCATGCTATTCTACTGCTCAAGAATCAACCTGGCTCCCTTGTGTCTATGATGTTGAGGACCTTTCCTAACCTCAAGGGGACTGAATAAAGGACTATAGTTTCAGTTTGAAGCAGGGCAGACTATAGCTGGAAAAGAGTAAGAATTCCTTGAAGGTCAAGGGGCAGTAACTCAAATACGATGGCCTTGGGGTTTGAGAAGGTATAGGAAAGACCCCACAGAGTGCTCTGGTGAGATATATGCCCCAGAGTCCATAGGACTCTTTTTAGTGTCAATGAGGGTGTGTATTCAGGAGAGCTGCAAGTCAGTTTTGACCAAGCACAGCCTTAGAGGCTGACTCTCATTATAGAAGAGCCATTCAATGATTTCTTCTCCCAGCCATGCACCATTGGCTCTGCAGGCAGCTGACAAGCCCAATGAAAGAGTTTTTGTACAGGCCCAAAAGGCACCAGTGAGATCTGGGCAGCTGCTTTTATCCAGCCTCACCAAGGCCTATCTTCCCCTTTCAGCTAGAGCCTGATTTCCTTTGGGCAACATCTGGAAACTCACTGGTGAGATGGTAGTGCCCCTTCTGAGAATCCCTGCCTTGGCACCCACCATGGCCCTTCCCCAGGAAACCCAGGGCACCTTGAGACTGAGACTGTGCATCTCCTGAAAGGCAGGGAATGCAAGTCCTGCCCTTTGTGACTTATGCTGCATTCCCACAGGACACACACACCTTGTCCTGACCCTGAGACAAGGAACTGAATAGTCACCTGGAACCACCTGCACTCCAAGGTTCTCAGAGACCTTCTAGAGCCTCATTTTTCAGATAACAAAATTGAGGTACAGAAGATGGAGGGGTTTTGTCCAAGATCACAGAGCTACTGAGTGGCTGAGGGGAGATGGTTACTTTGAAGGAGACTCGATACTAAGGAAGATGTTGTGCAGCTAAAACAGGAGTTCTAAGCAGAGTGTAAAGGAGTGAACAGAAGCAATGCTTGAGAAGGCTTGGAAGCAGCATGAAGAAGGTTCTTAACAAATGCATAAGAAATAACTAAAATGATTGGACTCTGGGTGATGGGAATGCAGCATAATCAAATGTCAAAATAACCTAGAGATGTTTTCTCTGAATGTATGTACCCTGATTTATTAATGTCACCCCATTAAAATTAATTAAAAAAAGAAATAACTAAAATGATTGTTGCTGCAGAGGTAGGAGAAGGCTCAGACCACAGAACTAGAAAACTCTGCTCTCTCTCAGTCCTGCTGGGTCCAAATCAGTGAGACTGGAATAGCCAGTCAGGGTTTTCTTCCCATGTGACCCAACTCTGATCAGAAGCTGGGATGGTAGCAATGGGGGGACATTAAGAGAAGGAAAGCCATACTCTTATTTGGGATGAAAAGCCTTACCCCTGTTTTCCCTTTCCATTTTTAAGTGCTTACTTGGTGCCAAGCCATATTAGAAACACGCACACACACAGCACTGACATACAAATCCCTATGAGGCACTATCAACACTTCCATGCTACAGATCAGGAAACAGCTAATAAGTGGTCATCTGGTTTTAATGTCCATGTTCCTACCTACCAGACTGCACTGCCTTTTGGCTGAGAAGAGCAGCTTGTGGTGGAGGTGCTGCCACTGCTGGAGGCATAACAGGACACGATTTGGGGCTGCAAAGTCCAGCACACTTCCATGCAACCCCGACCTGTCATGGGGCCTGAGGTGTTTCAATAAAGGGTCTATTAAGCCATTGGCCCCAATGAAAGTTTTGGCATGAGTCTCTCAGACCTCTGTAAGGACAGCAAGGCCCTAAGGAGACTGACTGCACCATGACGGGAATGTTTGAAAAGTAAAGGAGGAAGAATATACAGGGCAGCCAGTCTTTCTCTCTATTCACTTAACACTTATTAAGCACCTACTATGTGCCTGTACAAAGGGTTGGGGCTACAGCAATTGGCCAGAGAGGCCCGTCCTTGCAATTGCAGAGCTTACAATCTAGAGAGAGAGAACAGCTAGCAGTCACACTGCAGTGTGACGGGGCCAATAGAGGGGCAATGAAGAGGGACCAAACTTAGGTCTATTCCAAACCGTGTCTACTGTGCCAGGGAAAGACTTCTTGAAAATTTGAAACTTTCAGTGCAGATCTTGTTTGATTCCAGAGAAAGAAACTGTGGCCTAAAGAGGTGAAATTATTTTCCCAGGAACACACCGTCCGTGAGTCACAGAGCTGGAAGCCAGAGTCAGCATTCAGACTCTCGGTCCAGTGTGCCCCTCACTTCAGCAAGAGCTAATGCAAGCAAGCTCCCACTGTGGAAGGGAGCTTTGCAATGGAGGAGAACGGTAGGGCAGGCAAGATGGGAGGAAAAGTGATCCTACAGGACCTGGAGTCCAGAGGAGGGTACGGGTGTTCAGAGGAAGGGGTGCAAGCTGAGAAAGTTCAATGCCCTTTGAGCCCCAGTGAAGTCTTGAGAAAGCCTCTGGCAGCAGCCCACACACGTAGCATTTCCTGAGACAGCCAAAGGAGAGCCACAGCCACCAGGCCCGCCAACTAGGGAGACATATCTGCTTGCTGCTGCCCCAGACCTTCCACTTGACACATTCGGTGTTCTTGATACATGTCCCTGAGATTCCATGGCAACTAGAAATCACTCTCACTACCACTACCACCCCCATCCCAACTCACAGAATGATCTGCCCTTTGTGGTCAGCATCTCTGTGGGGTTGTGAAGAAATAGCATACACCTGGCCTTCAAGATTAAATGTACCTTCCAGTCATCCCAGATGGGGCAGAGTTAGATTGTGGATATTAGTTGTGAGGGTGCGGGTGATAATGGGTCTATAATGCTTTGAGTGCATCTATATATTCCTGAGCTCAATGTCACCAGAGACAGGCCATGAGCCAGCATTCATCCAAGAATCCCCTCTGCAGCTAATCCAGAGGCATCCCTGCTGAAGAGATGCTCAATGTTTAGTGGACCTGAGTTTCAGTCAACCCTGAAACTTCTAGTTTCTCATGTGCTAAAGGAAGAAAATCATGCCTGTCTAAATAGCTTGTTATATAGAAGAAATAAGATGACATCTAGCACAGAAAATGTGTTCTAGCAAAATGCCTAGTACATATTAGGTGCTCAAAAATAAGCTCCATTCTAAACATTTTTGCCTGTTCCTACAATGGAACCTTCTCTCTTCTCCAGATCCTTATTATGACAGAAGCCTCAGTGGGTTCTTGGGAATTCAAAGAGGTCAAGTTACGGGTCACTCAAAAGTCTATAACACTCTGGTTTATTGGGGTGACCCTACCTGCATAAGAGTCCTGGGTTTTAGTCTTGGCCATACTAATGACTGGCTGTGGGACCTTGGGCAAGTTACCTGCCCTCTCTGGTTCTCAGTTAGCCTGTTCGTATGGACTATGAGGGACTGGCCTAGGCCAGAGGTTTTTTGTTTTTGTTTTTTTTTGTATTTTTCTGAAGCTAGAAACGGGGAGAGACAGTCAGACAGAATCCCGCATGCGCCCGACCAGGATCCACCCGGCACGCCCACCAGGGGGTGACGCTCTGCCCACCAGGGGGCAATGCTCTGCCGTGACCAGAGCCACTCTAGCGCCTGGGGCAGAGGCCAAGGAGCCATCTCCAGCGCCCAGGCCATCTTTGCTCCAATGGAGCCTCGGCTGCGGGAGGGGAAGAGAGAGACAGAGAGGAAGGAGAGGGGGAAGGGTGGAGAAGCAGATGGGCACTTCTCCTGTGTGCCCTGGCCGGGAATCAAACCCGGGACTTCGGCACGCCAGGCCGACGCTCTACCACTGAGCCAACCGGCCAGGGCCAGGCCAGAGGTTTTTCAAATTATGTTTCACAGAAGCCTAGGTGCTTTGGGGGACACTTGTGATGGGAAGAGGAATAAGACTGAACACACAAGTCTCTGGACCACCCCCGCCTCCCCATTTGCTTCGATGGGCTTCATATGTGCCACAACTTTGAAAGGAATTTGAAAACTTTGGCCCCGTGCTCCTGGCTTTGCTAGGAGAAGACGTTGCCTTGGCTGCTTCCTCAGCCCAAGTGCATGAAAAGCTGACCTGAAAGGTGCCCCAGCCTCCATTTTCTTCCATGCCAACCCTCCTGAACCCTCTTCCTACCCTAGCCCTTCTCCCTGACAGTTTCAACTGCCCAAAGCCAGTCTGCTTTGTCCAGACACTCCAAGGAGCAGTACAGTGAGGATAGCCTGGGGCAGAGAGGGAGTCTCTGAGGGGGAACAAGCTCCCAGGACACTAGTCTTGTGGCCCACCTCCCAGAGCGTTCTTGCTGAGTATGGAGGGTGGGGGTCTAATCTGCGTTTGGGACAAAGCCTTCCCTGGTGCTTGAGTGTTGTTGCCATGGAGACTCAGAAAGGTGTTATTAGTATCTTTTCAAATCAGTGGCCTGTGTGGTCTGCCCTCATGCAATCTTAGCAATAGCACACCATTACCCTGGCAACCCATTAGCCTAGTGTTGTTTCCATGGAAACCCCAGCAAGGTCTATCAGCCTGGGATCTTCCCTGAGGAGACGTGCTCTGGGATATCTGCCACGTGGCAGTGCCCACTCTGCAAGCTTCCCAATGGACAGTGACCCATTCCTTGGACACTCAATGTACTTTAGGATTTTTTCTGGGGTGAGCTCATAGTCAGTTTGACAGGAAAGAATTTGGCCCTGTAGTGGCAGAGCTATGCCTCGTTACCATGGAAACACTGCTTTTAAGTATCTCAAAGCACGATGCAAAACTAACTCCTCCAGGGGATTTAGGTTGGCCAGAAGTGAGGTTCCGAGCCTGGCCATAATTCACTTGTCCATTCATTCATTCATTTATTCATTTATTCATTCATTCAGCATTTACTGAGCATTTATTAATACAACAAAGACTGTGTATGCTCTGAGCTCTAACTACAGCAACACCTGCTTACTCACTCTCTTCAGGTGAAAGAGGAGTAGTGATGTGGAGGGAGCCATCTTACTTCCTGATTTACTCTCCATTTGAGGAGCTGTTGGCAGGCCAAATGGAATGGGATCAGAGAGTCTGTGTATGGACATAGGGATGGGTACTGGAAAATTATTTACTTTCTATAGTCTTGTTTTTAACCTACCTCATGCTTAAGTCTTCAGGGAATTAGGATCTCTGTGTGGTCTGGATTACCAAAGGCTTGGCTGGACATGGAAGAAGACAGGTTACCCTGAGAAATAATGAGTACCCCATTAGTGACGGTATACAAGCAGAGGCAAAACACTTGCTTAGTGAATATTGTGTAGAGACCATACAGCACAATGGTTAAGAGCACAGGTTCTGAAGCCAAGCTTCTAGGCTTTAAATCTTGGCTCAATTCACCAGCAAGGTAACTTTGGGCAATTTACTTAAGTTTATTAAGCTTTGGGGATTCTAAGGGTGTCTAACTCAGGGGATTGTTGTGGGAATTAAAAAACTATACTATATTTAGAGCACTTACAGCAGTACTTAGCATATAAATGCTGAATAAATATTAACTTGCATTATCTAATGATGGCCTAACCATAGTTTTCTGTATGATTTAGTTACAAATCTTTCTGAACATCTTGTGGATAAAGAAGAAATCTATACAAGGTTGAGACTGTCCAGTTAAGGAGCTGGCTGAGGAGAGCACCTTAGAGCTTTGCACTCACACCTTACTTGCTCCCAGCAATAATTTCCTACTCAAATTGGTCTTGGATTTAGTGTCTTAACTGAGCTTGAAGACAATGCAAGAGGTACAATGATCATCCCCATGTTATAGATAAGGGAAGTGAAACTCAGAGGGAGAGAGTGACACAGCTACCAAGCTGCAGAACTGGGGTAGAAGCTTCTCCTCCATTATACCGCCTCAGAGTACTTCAGGCAGCTTACGGGAAGGAGAGCATTGGAAAGGGCTAGTCACACAGTGGGCAGGAGAAGAGCCCTGCCCAGCGGTAACCTGGAGAAAGCAGCTCCCCTTGGTTCTCATTCCTGCAAGGAGAGGCTGAGCTCACAGGCCAGGGAGCAGAAGAGGGTCTTTCCCAGAAATGCTGCAGATGTGGCTGCTGTGCCACACCCATGGGCAAAGGACAAGGCTATGCCTACTCCTGAACACTTACTTGAACCTGAACCTGAATCCTCCAGAACTCCCATCCTTCTGAGCTCACTCAGAAAGCTGGACTTTGGGGCCAAATCCAAGGGAGTCATTAGACTCTGATCTGACTTTTCTGTTCCCAACTAAATGGCTCAAGTATTTATTTGATGGCTGGTGGTTTTCCCAAGGGATTTTTTTTTGTGTGTGTGACAGTGACAGAGAGAGTCAGAGAGAGGGACAGATAGGGACAGACAGGAAGGGAGAGAGATGAGAAGCATCAGTTCTTTGTTGCAGCACCTTAGTTGTTCATTGATTGCTTTCTCATATGTGCCTTGACTGGGGGGCTCCAGCAGACCGAGTAAACCCTTGCTCGACCAGTGACCTTGGGCTCAAGCTGGTGAGTCTTGTTCAAACCAGATGAGCCCGCGCTCAAGCTGGAAGCTGGGTCCTCCATGTTCCAGTCAGACGCTCTATCCACTACTCCACCGCCTGGTCAGGATCCCAAGGGATTTTGCTTGCTGAGACTAATAAAGTGGAGTAGGATTGTCATGCTGTTTGGAGGTGCAATGCAGAAGGGCTGCTCAAAAGAAAAAAAGACAACTTTCTTTTAGGCTTAAAGGCAAAAGGAATACCTTAAGTCATGGTCTGAGAAACTCCAGGTTAAAATATATATATAACCTGGAGTGTAGGAGGAGCACAGGAGTGACACTGAAAATCTCTAATAAAAGAGCATGACATGGGCACTAACTACTCCAAATGTCTGCTGGCCAGAAACACTGAGGAAGGGGGTACAAGCACACACAATAAAATAGCAGTCCTGGATCGAGCCTTGGCAAGGATAGGAGTGTTCCTTTAGGCCTCTCTTATGAACATGTGCAGAAATCAGATTTGCTCATTGCCTCCAGAGGCTGTGAGATCTCCCCCAACAGCCGTGAGGGTATGTGGTGAAGCTGCTAGGGGGAAGATGGGTGGAATTAGAAAATGCTTCTTGGGAGCCTGACATCCTGGGAGCATTCTGTAGGGATGCAGACAAGGCCAGCCTGGCCCCAAAGAGCCAGCTGCTGTCCTTTGCACAGAACCTGTCCAGTCAGTGTTCACGTATACAGAATCCACCAACACCCATGAGCTTTAGAGGCACCCTCATCTCCTCTCAAGTCATAAGGCATACATTCACCCAGAAGATCACTCACAGACTCAGAATCCTCCAGCACAAGCAACTAAAAGAATCTGCTTTGACCAAGTGCAATCAACACATCTCCACACACATCTTGGTTTTTGCCATTTCTCACATCTTCAGTGGAACAGGACAGGTGACTTTGCAGGCAGTAAGGACTTCCTGCAGTTCTTAGAACTCGCCACCAGGGGGAAGCCTCTCACTCCACACTGAATTTTACCCAAGACTAAGTCCTGTAGAAAAAGGGAGGCAGAGCACAAGGAAAGTTAAACTAAAAAGTTTTCCCAGTGCCAGGCCTGCTTCCTGTCTATGAAATGGGTTTAAGAGTAAATCACGTCTGCTCCCTGCCTCCAGGATGCTTGTATTCCAGCCCTATGGTCCCTCTGCCAGGACTTCCCTTTCCAAGCTTAACCTCTACTCACCCAGGGTCTCAGCTCCCACTTTGGAAGGAACCGTCTCTGACCCTTCCCCATTAACCTCTGCCAAGTAGGTCGTGAGTGCGCTCTGTAACAAACTTCCGAGAGCCCTTACCACAGTCTTGGTCAGACATTGCCTTGTGATTTTTTAATGCCATCCGGTCTTCCTCACCAGCTGGTAAGAATGTGGCACAGAGTGGGCATTCATTAAGCATTTGTTGACTGTTGAGAAGTGAATTTCAATAGCCTTTTACAGATGGCCAGGCATTCTCATATGCAAACAAGACATCCTCTGAGGTAGGCATTTTTCTCCCTGTTTCACACATATATCCAAACATTTCAACCTCAGAACCACTTGAGCCTCATTACAAGCCTGTGAGGAAGCTAGATAGGATTATTTCCATTTTAGAAACAAAACTGAAGCCCTAAAAGGTGAAATGAGCAACCCAGATTTGGTATTTAAAGGAGTCAGGATATTTAAGTCTCTAGACCCTGTGCTGGAAGGTATGATCATTCGATCCCTCCACCATCACTGTGATCATCGTCACCTCTGTCATGGTTATGGCCATAGCTGCCTGACAATAAAGTGTAGGTTCGCAAGCACAAGGGCTTTGTGGGAAGACAAGCTGTTGGGTAAGGAAATGTTGTTTTTTTTAGGTTTGCTTGCTTGTATTGGGGCAGCGCCATGTGTGTATATGTGTGTATAGTCTGTGGAAGGCTGCAGGTGCTTGTCCTCAGGGTGGCAGATTGCAAATTGCAGACCACCTGCCTCCGTGGGGAGGGCCGACTGTTTGCTATTGGTTGCTCGAGAAGGGGTTTCTTCCTCCAGCCTGTTTTGGCTTGAGAATCCAGAGGGAAAGAGAGAGCCCAGAGGAGTCCGGAGGATGAGTCTGGAGAAAGAGTCGGGCCTTGGGAGTCCTGAGAAAAAGGGAAGCAGTCTTCCCTGACTGTTTGTTTGTCCACCGTTATGAGACTTTCATAAATGGAATAGCCCCCATTTTCAGGCTCCACTGTTTCTCTATCATCTGCCCGAATCAATGGGAACCTGCATCTGCACGACAATGGCCACGGCCACTGGCCTTACAGGAGCCTTGGTTCCATCTGTGCGTCACCCACCAATAACTTCAGGACCTGAGGAACATCTGGTAAGGCTTCATGGGGGAGGCGGTCTCGGGTGGCACTTGAAGGGCTGGGGGAACCTGGGGAGGCAGAGAGCCAGGTAAGGCAATTCTGCGGAGACCAGAAAAGTGAGAGGAGTGCTTGGAAATGGAGTTTGGGTAACTCAAGCCGAGGCTTCCCAGCTTCTGCTTCCTGAAAACTGTTCAATTCATGGCACCCCTGCTGGGGCCAGGGGGACAGCCAGGCCTGTACAGAGGGCACTGTGGCAGGCACTGGCAGCAAAGGCTGGCGCACCCTCACCTCATACCCTTCCATTTGGCCTCCCACAGGCAAGGCAGGCAGCAAGTCTTCATTGCTCACGTGGTGTCCTACCCAGGGGTAGACATTTTTGCACTGATGGTGGAGGAAATGATTTTGATTTGATCCGTGGGTAGGGGCAGGTAAAATGGGCTTTTCTTGGGCTTGGGTTCTGAAAATGTTAGCTTGGCTTGAGAGGAGGTGGGGTTACTTTTGAAACTTGCACATGGCATGAGACCTGCAACTTGACAGGCGATTTGGGAACGAGGATGGGGGCTGCTGATCCAAGCTGGGGGTAGCCCAGAGTCCCCTTGAAGTGGAGAAGGAGGGGAATTGGATTGAAATTCCTGGGGAAAGCAGCATCTGAGATCTCCGACTGGATGGAGGTAGAAGGGGCTGAGTAGCGATCGCTTTCTTCTGAGAACCCCCCTCCACCCCTGTGAAATCTCTCCCCACCCTGCTTTATCTCCCCTTATCTTTCCAAATCCCTCACACCTGACGAGTCAGTCAGGGGTTCCCGAAGGAAGGGAGAACTCTAGGCTGTGAGAAAGTTTGGGAGCAGAGAGACAGGGGGATGAAATCTCATAACTATGCCAGGGAGATCACCCCTCTCCAGACACTTTCTAGGGAGGGAGCCAGGGACACAAGCCCTTGTGCTACTCTGGGACCGAGGGTGCCAGAATTAATCCCTCCCTACAACAGAGAGGGGCCTGCAGCCCTTGAGTGAATGCTTGGCATTTCAGCAGTGCCTTCGCCTTTCTTTAAAGCAATGCCACCTAGTCCTCTAGTTTCATTTTCACATACCACAGAAGATCCTCAGATGAACTTAACCTCTCTGAGCCTCCATTTCCTCGGCTATAAAATGGGGTTGGGACCTAAGTAAGTCAGGACAACTGACGTGCTTGGAAGAGTGCTTCGCACACAGGGAGCACTCCTCACCAGCTTGCTAGTGTCATTTAGCTATGTCCCTTTAAGCAAGCTACTTTCCCTTTCTAAGTCCCACTTTCTTCATCTGTACAAATGAAGGGGCTTAGGGAACTGCATTACTTCCCAGGCACTTGCCAGCTCTGATGTTTTAGGATACTGTAGGTCTGAGATAAGAACAGAGATTATTGTTCCATAAAAATACATGAGGGGGGACTGGGAACTCCTGAACGATGAACTGACCTGCCGAGAGTCACACCTTCTGTTATCAGCCAAACTGGGGTTAGTTATCCAGAGTACCAAGTATCTAATTTCAGGCCACTGGGCTGGCCCAGCTGCAGCCTTCCAGTCCTTTAACACCCAGGGAAGATCAGAAAGCATTTGGTTTATATGACGATGAAAGTATGAATTGGAGGTTCCTGCAGATTCTAGGGCTAACAGAAGCTTGTGCAGACCCACATAGCCCAGCCATGGTCTTCCTTATTGGCCAAGGTTGCTCTTTCCTGTTGTATGCCTATTGTTCTTCCAGAGCACTAATTCCATCTAGATTCTAGACTGTGGCCTGAAGCATTCTCACTGTTTGCTGGTGTGTGTGTCTGTGTGCGCGCGCGCACATACTTAGGCAGGTGAGGAGAATGAGGCCCACAAAAGTTTAAAGAGACACTTTGCCAAGCTGCCTAGTAAGCCCTGGGCAGAAGCAGACTCGAGACTGGAACTGGGGCTTCTGGGCCCCTGGCCTGTGTAGAAATGAGCCTGAGGGCCAAGCAGGTCTGGAACAAGTGCCTGGCCTCTCAATCCCAGCCCAGGTTCTGCCCAAGCTAATGCTGCCACAGAGAGGTAAGAAGGCTGGGGGCCTAATGTGTTCCTGGGGACGCCCTCTGGGTCATTCAGGACACTGGAACTTTCCAGTGGTCGAGTAACAGTGGGCATTGGGCAGGGTGGTGAAAACCCCTGTCAGGAGCACGGCAACTGACCTAAGCTGAGGGAGCCAGGTTTGAGGTTTGACTTGCCAGTTAGTGGCTCTGTGAATTTGAATAAGAGACTTGACCTGCCTGAACCTGACTCCCCATTTATAAATTGGGAATAATGATGGCTCTTGTCCACTTAGGGTTTTAGCGTGAAGCTTCATGGTAACTCCTACTAGTGAGCTCCTATCATGCACTGGTCACTGCCCGACACTTTACCTGCATCATCGCACTCAGAACTGACACAGTCCTGAAAAGTAGGCAGAGTGTCCTGCCCAGTACAGAGACGAGACTCATTGAGATCAGTGTTAGCCCAGTACAGAGACGAGACTCATTAATTACCAGTGAGGCTTTCAGGTCTCACAGGTAATTAATGGTAGCAGGATTAGAATCCTGATCTGACACCAGGCTTCGCCCTTCCACCAAAAGCCTTTTCTTTTTTTTTTTATAATTTTATTTTTGATGGGGCGACATCAATAAATCAGGATACATATATTCAAAGATAACAAGTCCAGGTTATCTTGTCGTTCACTTATGTTGCATACCCATCACCCAAAGTCAGATTGTCCTCTGTCACCTTCTATCTAGTTTTCTTTGTACCCCTCCCCCTCCCCCTTTCCCTCTCCCTTTCCCCCCCCCCCCTGTAACCACCACACTCTTATCAATGTCTCTTAGTTTCACTTTTATGTCCCACCTACGTAGGGAATAATGCAGTTCCTGGTTTTTTCTGATTTACTTATTTCACTTCGTATAATGTTATCAAGATCCCACCATTTTGCTGTAAATGATCCAATGTCATCATTTCTTATGGCTGAGTAGTATTCCATAGTGTATACGTGCCACATCTTCTTTATCCAGTCATCTATTGACGGGCTTTTTGGTTGTTTCCATGTCCTGGCCACTGTGAACAATGCTGCAATGAACATGGGGCTGCATGTGTCTTTACGTATCAATGTTTCTGAGTTTTTGGGGTATATACCCAGTAGAGGGATTGCTGGGTCATAAGGTAATTCTATTTTCAGTTTTTTGAGGAACCACCATACTTTCTTCCATAATGGTTGTACTACTTTACATTCCCACCAACAGTGTATGAGGGTTTCTTTTTCTCCACAGCCTCTCCAACATTTGCTATTACCTGTCTTGTTAATAATAGCCATTGTAGAATACTATGAAAAACTTTATGCCACTAAATTCAACAACCTAGAAAAAATGGATAAATTCCTAGGACAATACAACCTTCCTAGACTGAGTCAAGAAGAAGCAGAAAGCCTAAACAAACCTGTTAGTAGAGAAGAAATAGAAAAAACCATTAAAAATCTCCCCAAAAATAAAAGTCCAGGCCCAGACAGCTATACCAGCAAATTTTATCAAACATTCAAAGAAGACTTGGTTCCTATTCTACTGAAAGTCTTCCAAAAAATTGAAGAAGAAGCAATACTTCCAAACACATTTTAGGAGGCCAACATAACCCTTATACCAAAACCATGCAAGGATGGCACAAAAAAAGAAAACTACAGACCAATATCTCTAATGAATACATATGCTAAAATACTAAACAAAAGAAAACTACAGACCAATATCTCTAATGAATACAGATGCTAAAATACTAAACAAAATACTAGCAAATCAAATACAACAACATATTAAAAAAATAATACATCATGATCAAGTGGGATTCATCCCAGAATCTCAAGGATGGTTCAACATACATAAAACTGTTAACGTAATAAACCATATCAACAAAACAAAGAACAAAAACCACACGATCTTATCAATAGACACAGAAAAGGCTTTCGATAAAATACAACACAATTTTATATTTAAGACTCTCAACAAAATGGGTATAGAAGAAAAATATCTCAACATGATAAAGGCCATATATGATAAACTATCAGCTAACATCATATTAAATGGCACTAAACTGAAGGCTTTCCCCCTTAATCAGGAACAAGACAGGGTTGTCCACTCTCTCCACTCTTATTTAATGTGGTAGTAGAGGTTCTAGCCAGAGCAATTAGACAAGACAAAGAAATAAAAGGCATGCATATCGGAAAAGAAGAAGTAAAGGTATCATTTTTTGGAGATGATATGATCCTATACATTGAAAATCCCAAAGAATCCACAAAAAGACTACTAGAAACAATAAGCCAATACAGTAAGGTCGCAGGATACAAAATTAACATTTGAGAATGAACTCAAAAGAACAATCCCCTTCACGATTGCAACAAAAAAAATAAAATACTTAGGAATAAACATAACAAAAAATGTAAAGGACTTATATAATGAAAACTATAAACCATTGTTAAGGGAAATCGAAAAAGATATAATGAGATGGAAGAATATACCTTGTTCTTGGTTAGGAAGAATAAATATAATCAAAATGGCCATATTACCCAAAGCAATATACAAATTTAATGCAATTCCCATCAAAATTCCAATGACATTTTTTAAAGAAATAGAGCAAAAAATCATCAGATTTATATGGAACTATAAAAAACCCCAAATAGCCAAAGCAATCCTAAAGAAAAAGAATGAAGCTGGGGGCATTACAATACCTGACTTCAAACTATATTATAGCGCCACAACAATCAAAACAGCATGGTATTGGCAGAAAAATAGACACTCAGACCAATGGAACAGAATAGAAAGTCCAGAAATAAAACCACATATATATAGTCAAATAATTTTTGATAAAGGGGCCAACAACACACAATGGAGAAAAGAAAGTCTCTTCAATAAATGGTGCTGGGAAAACTGGAAAGCCACATGCAAAAGAATGAAACTGGACTACAGTCTGTCCCCCTGTACTAAAATTAACTCAAAATGGATCAAAGATCTAAACATAAGACCTGAAACAATTAAGTACATAGAAAAAGACATAGGTACTAAACTCATGGACCTGGGTTTTAAAGAGCATTTTATGAATTTGACTCCAATGGCAAGAGAAGTGAAGGCAAAAATTAATGAATGGGACTACATCAGAATAAGAAGTTTTTGCTCAGCAAGAGAAACTGATAACAAAATAAACAGACAGCCAACTAAATGGGAAATGATATTTTCAAACAACAGCTCAGATAAGGGCCTAATATCCAAAATATACAAAGAACTCATAAAACTCAACAACAAACAAACAAACAATCCAATAAAAAAATGGGAAGAGGACATGAACAGACACTTCTCCCAGGAAGAAATACAAATGGCCAACAGATATATGAAAAGATGCTCATCTTTGTTAGTTAATAGAGAAATGCAAATCAAAACTGCAAAAGCCTTTTCTTAGTATAATTACCAGATATCATGGCCTGGAGGCTGGCTCATATCCAGTTCATTAATCCCCTTAATTTACACCTTGCTGCAGACTGTAAGCCTTCCCTTTGGGCCCTAGTCAAGGGTCCAAGGGCTGAGTTGCAGGGCTTGCTGCTATTTCATGTGATACGGGGTTCTGCAAACTGGTCCACCACCCGTTTTTATAAAGTTTGGTAGGAACACAGACACATGCATTTGGTTACATTTCGTCTATGGCTGCTTTTGCACGACATGGCTGACTGGAATAGTTGGGACAGACACTGAATGGCCCACGAAGTCAAAAATCCTTACAATATGGCCTTTTATAGAAAAACTTTGCTGATCCTTGATTTGCAACCTTCAAGGAAATGTTCTGGATGCAGCTCTGACCTTTGGCTGAAGTTCAAGGCAGCAGCAAGGGAAGTCCCTTACCAGGCGCCCTCTCTGAGTACTGGGCAGTATGAAGGCTAAACTGACTTTTCAAAGAAACCCTGGAGAGACCTTCCATTTGGGGCTTCCCGAGAAATGCTGGCTGAGTCAGTAGCCCCTTCTCAGGCAGGAGCAAAAGATAGTGAGTCTTCCAGTGCGTTCAGTTTGCGATTTAGCTGCTATGGCCTCACTCTGGTCAGAAAGAAACTTGGCATTGAGAAATTTCTGTTGAATAAACTTTAAGACTGAAAAATAAAAGTACAGGTATTGATCGACTTACGACCTATGCAACTTACGACCATTTGACTTTACTACCACAATCGCTAGCCACGACTGCTCCGTGTCTGGCAGTGCAAGCGTTGCCCAGCTGGGCGGACAACAGTGCTGACCAGCTTCCTGCAGCACTGCCATCTCTGCGTGCACCATTTCAACTGTTATCCCAGATTCAGTACAGCAATTTGTGTTTTGTGTCCTGGGATATTTTTCATCAAACCGCTCCCAAGATGTCTACCAAAAGGAAATTGTCTTTGCAAATATTAAACCAGTTGTACTGGTAATGCAGTGTTTTAGTTAAACCTGACGAATGTAAAAATAAGAAACAAAATGGTGTAGAGATGATACAAATGGCATAAAATGAACAAAGAAAATTATGATATATAAAAATAATGAAAGAAAATTATGATAAAATATGACTTAAAGATTTTTATAACATCATTTCACAGTACTGTACATATAGCCTACTCAACTTACAACCAAATCATGTTACGACCAGTCTGTCGGAAACAATTGTGGTCGTAAGTCGAGCACTAGCTGTATGTAATTATTTCAGAAAGGTCACTCAGTTCACATCACATAGTTCCCTCTGTGACAGAGGAGCTCAGCTCCACTTGGAGATAGCAGTTCAGTGAGAGCTTGTGGGACAGGCTGAAATGTTAGGCTCTAAAGTGACTATGGCTCATTTTACACCACACCTGGGGGCCTGAAATGCCAAGTGTGGTCTGAGTCTGTTGCCTCCCTAATCTGTCATTCCAGAGACCGCCTAATTTCGAATGGATCTCAATCACCCGTTGTTTTTCAGATTCTCTGCCCCCTACCCTTCAGCCTCTAGGTCCAGGACTTATGGTCCAGAAACAGTTAAGCAAGCTCCTTTAATTTCTCTACATTTTCTAAAACAACCCCTGTACTCTGATTCTATTGTATTTATTTGGTCAAGATATTGCCAAAGGGTGGCAATACATATGTCCTGCCTTCTTTTGGCATGACACCAGTTCTCTTTCCTTCACCTTCAGCCCCAAGGAGCTCAGACTTCCAGTCCTCCATTATCCATTTGACTAGTCCAGTTGATTGGACTAGTTAGTATCCAGTTGGCTTCTTCTCCTTTATGTCACCACCTCCACTGCCCAGCCTCCTCCTCCCCGCGTAACCAAATTCAGTTGGACCTTCTGTAGCCAGTGTTAGTTGGTCAGCTTCTGTTAGCCCTTCCCTGACCCCATTAGTCCACACAATGCCATTCATTCCAATTGCACTTACTGAGAATACCATATATATGTACTCTGTACTTAAGTCTGCTCTATAATTAGGGGATCTTCTATAGTACCATGAAAAGAGTTTGCATTCTAGAATTCTAGGTCCAGACTCTAGATTAATTTACTGGCTGTGAGCCTTTGGGAAAGTCATTTCACCTTTCTGAACCTGTTTTCTTATTTGTACAATGGGTATCATATTCTTTGTTGCCCAATTGTTAGACTAATAAAATTAGTTGATTTTTTTTTTTTTAAAGAGCGCTGTAAACTGTTAAAGGGCTACACACTTATGGGTCAGTGTTAAGTTGTCCTACCCTGCCACTTTCTCCTTCTCCTTTGTTTCATGTGAAACTAGAGCTTTGGGGGGGATTAGGGAGGTAACAGATGAATCAGCATAAAGCCAGACCACCCCAAAACTCCTTGCCTAAAACCAATTACTCTGACAACCAGTTTGCCTAAAAGTTAAGGTAGTGATTTTGAAAGAAGTTACTTTGTACCAATTTTCTTAAGAAAAACTTCCGACATAATGTCATATTTTTAAATCACTCCATCATGATCTACACCATTTTGTTGATGATGAGATCATTTTGTATGCTTGTGAATGGCTTTTTTAATTTTATTTCCTATTGAGCAGTTTTATGACTTTTTAGCAAGTTTGCTGAAGGCCATCTCTTAAAATTGTATTATTTCTAGCACTAAATACTTGTCAAATCTGTAGCATTTCCCACAAGATTTATTGAATGCACCTTTTTGATCACTCTGAGCTCCTTCTTGCTGGGTTTTACTTTGTACCCTATATGCTTGTGTGCACCTAACAAGTTGATTAACTGGATTAGCATGCCCCTAATGTTCCTCTCTGTTCTACAAGATATTGGCATTTTGGCAACAAGCATGAAGAAGTGAGACAGATGGGGCAGAATTGTATCGAACTCCTTGCATTTTATTTTTCAGACTATCTCATTCATCAAACAAATCTACTTTGTGAAATATAAAATGATACATGCGGAGTCATTACCAAATCTATTTATTGCAGGAAACATAACATTTCCAAGAAAGGCAAACTGGCTAAAAAGTCCCAAAAGTAGATAAAATTAGAAGACACCCACCAAAGATACAAAATAATGTTGATTATAAATCCCACCTTTAACCAGAATGTTCTTAAATTGCTTTCTAAAAATTTTTTATGTGACACTGCAAAAATAATAATAATGCTAATGACACGTAAACAGATGCCAAAACACTTCAAAGTGGACTAAATTTTATGTGAACTGGCCATCAGGCATAGAGATTCCTTTTGTGAGTTTGTGAGAAATTGGTTTGTGGCCATTTGACCTGAAAGCGATTTGGGATGCAGGCATACTGCCTTGCACATGCAATATGTGGGCACGGGGAGAGACATGGACATCAGAGGACAGAAACATCTCTTCTGAACAGAACCTCTATGAGTAAGGGCAAATTGTCATCTTTAACTCTTTATTATAAAGACATATTTACACAGAACAATCTTTACAAACACAGTGAACACAACTATGGGAAGAGGACAATTTCTTAATGAAAAGGGCCTTAATATCTTTGTATAAATTAGTATAAGAATCATACACAACCACATTAAATAAGACAGCCAGCCCCCAGACCCTCACTGCCCTCTGCTGCCCTGTGTCATCCCCCTAGCCCCCCTTTTTCCCCTTTCCCATAGGTTTGGGCAGCTGATGAGGCAAAAAAATACAGAGGAGGAGTAGGAAGAAGGCTCAGCCCCTTGTGGGAGCATCACTGGCAGAAGAGGCTTGGTGGACACTGGCCAGCCCCTAATCTGAGCCTGAGGAGTGCAGGGGGGTTGAGTGCCCAGCCAGGCTTCCCAGATTGGAACTGAAAGCAACAGCAGCAGCAGTAGCAGTAGCAGCAGCAGAGGTAAAGGGGAGAAGTGGATAGGCAACATTGGGATTATTGTGGGACTCGGGGGGCCCTGACTCCCCCTGCCCCCAAACATACATAGGTGGCCATCAGGCTCTTGTCTCTCCTTTTCTCCCTCCTGGGAGGGCCCTGAGAAGAAAGCCTGCTCAGATCTACACTTCTTTCCATCCTTCCTTTCTTTCTTCTCTCTTTCCCTTCCTCCCCCACTTCCTTCTTCTCCCCCTCCACTTCCCCAAAGGGAGGGCCACTGGGAAAGAGGGTCTAGTCAATGTGAAGGGAAGGCTATTGAGTCCAATATTTAAGGCCACCTCCAAACTCATGAAGACCAGTGTTGGGATTGGAACAGTAGTCTAGGTGCCTGAGCTGCCCCTGTAAAAATACTGGGCACCTGGCAGTGCTGAAGGAATGGGTCAGCTGGCCAGTTATGGAATTTTTCAGCCCAGGTTGGGGAGTGAACCAGCAGGTACAGGCCAGGGAAGCAGGAGCAGCTCTGTCCCCATACTACTGCCACCGTGGGGCAGTTCACAGCCCTCTTGGCTCTTCTCCCAGCCACCCCCAGCCCAACCCCAGAAAAGGCAATTAATAAGTTTTGAAAAGACATCAAGAGGGAAGAGGACATCAACAAATGGGAGTTGGGAGACCTGGGTCCTCATTCTGGCTCTGCAGTGATACTAAGCAGGTCACTATCTCCATGTAGGCCTCTGTTTTTACAAGAGTTTGCATAAGGAAGCAGAGCTAGGTGAGGTGCAAGATTCCTTTTGACTCTGATATTCTGTCTCTTGGCAAAAACTCTTCTGTCTGGCCTTTGTTCCACGGAGGGTAATCAGCCACCTCAGGCCCATCACCCTTTCCTCCTGAGCTAGAACTTGAACTAACTGGTGAGGGGACAGAGTAGGTTGTGGAGCAGTGAGTTGGAGGGAGTGTTAGGGGACACAGAAAGGTGAAAGAAGTGATAGAGTACTTACTGCCTCTCATTTGCCTTTTCTGTAACAAGGCCAAACATGGAGATGAGGAAGTGGCCACTAAACTATTCCTCCTCTTCTCCAATGTTACAACTCTCCCTTTCACCAGAGCACCAAACTCCCACTCCAATGCCCCCCAACACAGCCTGTCTGCATCCCAAGGCCTCTGGCCTCTAACTGGAGTCTCTCATTGCTCATCCCTTAACTTCCCTTTGGAGGCCTATGGAAGCGTCCAACTGGCACAAAAACCTGGGATCAGCTGGAGCCCATTCAGGAAGGGAGTGTCTCCACACAGCCCCTAGGGCACACCTGAGGAAGGGAGGGCTGCATGAGGGCGGGGGTATTATGTGGGACAAGTGGAGACTAGAGCAGAAAGAGGTCCAGAGAGAAGAAGGATGAACTTCCAGTGCTGGGTCTCCAAAGTCAGTCCAGAGAAGGACTAGGAAGAGGGACTGAATGGATCCTTGAGAGAAAAAAGGAATCATCGAACTAGGTGCAGGAAAGGACCGCATCATTCAGGGAGGCTGGTGGGTGAGAAGAGCTGGGACCATCAGCAGCTAGGACAAGTGCAAGATGAGAGACGACTGGGTGTAAGGGCTCCAGAGAAGCAGATCAATCTATGGAGTAGAGAGAAGTGCAGGGGTTAAGTACTTGAGGGCCCCTTCAGTCCTAAAAAGACAAAATGACCAGAGAGAAATCACTGACATGTCCTAAGTCAAAGGAACTACCCGAGAAAGGAGAGGAGACAGCTTTCACTGTGCTCCCTCCTCCAAACTTTGAACCTAAAGCCCAAGGCCCCTGAGTTGGTGCCACCCTGTTTATCTACAAGGGAAGGGACAGGCTTAGGCCCTGCTCTCTCAGCTGCCACCTTTAATTTTTCTCTCCTTCCCATGCTCTGGACAATTATCTTCCAATTCTCTGCCTGCTACCCCTAAAGACTCTCTCCCCCTCTCCCTTCCCCCATTCCCTTTCCTTCTCTCCCTTCCCCCTCTCCCTTTCCCCTCTTCCTTCCCCCTCTCTAGTGCGGATCCACACTGCATACCTGGGACTTCCCTCCCCAGCTCATTCATATGCCCTAGGACTTCTAGAACTCTCCAACTAGACCAGCCTGCCCAACCCCAGGGTGGAAGGGAGTTAACATTCAACTCCTAGGGGGCCAAGAGATTGGCCCCCAAATGTCAAGCTCCTCTCTGGGCCTCAGCCCCCTCTTCTGGAAAATGAGGGCACGAGACTGGTGTTCTTATAAGCCCACACATGTGTGTGATGCCAGGATTGCTTAGAGCAGGTGTCTGGCCAGTAATAAGCACAGGGTCACCCAGTTTTCAGGCTGACCCCCCTCCCAGCCCTTCCACACCATCCAAAGGCTCAAGTACCTGCTTCAGAAAGGCATGGGGCCCTTATGAGAGAGGCGTGGCCGCTGGCGGCGGAATTTTCTCCGACCTCCCTGCCAGGGTCCTGGTCCATTCCTGGACCCTCTGGGCTGCACCAGGTGGCGGACATTGCCTTCCTCCAGCCCCATTCCGGCAGGAGGCTGAAGCAGGGGCCCTGCAAGAAGGAGAAAGCCTGTTGTTAGCAGAAAGATTCATTCAAATGGGCAGGGAACCACAGACCACAGGCTTGTGGTAAGGAACAACCTCGCCATGAGGTGACATTCCTCGTAGCTTTTCTTTGTTTTTGTCTTCTGTCTTGATGAACAGTGTGCAATTTTTACCCTGTCCTGGGTGCAAATGCAAATCACTTCTCACATCTTGAAATTTATGGAGCTGAGTTTACGTCCTTTAGACCAGTGATTTTCAACCTTTTTACTCCTGGGGACTAGTGAAAATAGGACTGCTAAGGCAGAAATCACCCTGAACATAAAAAATTCAACTAAGATCATTGTGACGATAATCTTCACACAAAATCAGGGTGGTTAACTCTTTCGTGAACCGGCACTAAATTTCTGGCAGACCGGTCCATTGTCCAGAGGCTGAAAAACACTGCTTTATATAGTTCTATCAGGTTTCTGACAGGCACAAACTTGTTCTCTCTTTAAAACATGATTCAGGTGGTACAGTTTGGGGCATTATGCCTGTCTTTGGCTGGGGCTCAGCAAACAGTAAAGCCCCCCGTCAAACCCTTGCAACTGATACCCTTAAAACATTTCAAGCATACAACACATCAGTGAAGTGAATGCCTCTACCACCACAGACCCATCACCCAGATCCAAGTTATCCAGATGGAGTCACATATCCCTTTCCTTTTTTCTTTGCTTGAGTATTTCAAAGCCAATCCAAAACATCATGTCGTTGTACTCCTAGGTCCTTCACTTTGCAGTGGCCCACTTTTGAGTACTGAAGAGGTCACACCTCACCCCTGGAAAATCATCAGTGTTTAGCCATCTCCTAGGCTCACTTCTCCTATGGCACCCTGTGGGTATGGCTGGGGATTCCTCTCACTCTTATGTGTGCCTTATGCTGGGTTCTACTCAGCATGTGACCAGATTTATTTTATTCATGTAAAAAATCACATGAATAAATGAGTGAACAAATGAATGAACGGGCACCTGAAGCAGCAAGTCTATGCATGAGGAGGGGGACGGGCTGCTGCAGATGGCACCTCCCCATCAGGTGCTCTATCTCCTTTCATCCTCATATCACACCCCCATCCTGTGTCTAATGTAAATTCCTGCCATTTAAATACCAGTTGGCTTCTGTTCTGCTCTCTGGGACCCTGCTCTGCATCTGTTCATGCTTGGCTTACAGTAGAAGCTTTCTGATGCCAGACCAAGCCCTGACAGCAGACTGCAAGTGGTTCTGGGTGTTCTTGGTTTAAATGAGGGAGAAGGCACATGGGCCTGCTCTCATGGAGGATGCAGTCCAGCCAAGGAAGGGTTGGAGAGAAAAGGCGGTGCTGGGCAAAAGGCCAACTGGCAGAGTACTCATGCAATGCCCAATGTGGGGCTGCCACGTAGAAATATGGCTTCCAACGACAAAAATCCCAGCCTCTCTTTCACAACACCATTGGATTTATCTTCAGCTACATCCCTGACCCTCAGCCCTAGTTCCATCTATCTAAGAATCCCCACCGCTAGTTCACACTTTCCATGTAACAGCCCCCTTAGCTGCCAGCATCCTTCCTTGGTTCCCGGTCTCCTGTGATTACCCCTCCAATTGCACACAATTTTCCTCTTCTTGGGCCCAAAGCAGGTGAGGTTTGTCCTGAGCGCCCTCCGTGCCCCAGCTCCCGGGGTCAGCTGCTTCCCACCCAGGCATGCACACTCATTGCACACACATGCATACTTTAGTTCTCCACTTTCCTTCCTCAGAAAAGTCACAGGCCCATCACAACCCTGCTGTTTACCAGTCATGCTTCTGGTCAAAGTGGGTTACTATGTCAGCTCCTCCCCTAAACCCGTCAGCTAATGAGAATTAAAATACAAATTAGATTTGCACTTTAGGGCAGTAGGCATGGACAGGGACCAGTAGGCTGCTTCTGTCATAGAAAGGGTCTGGGCCAGGGAGGGGGAAGAAGGATCTTCACTTAAGTCCCCTACCCAAGCTGCTTCAGCTTCTTCCCTGTGTTTTGGGAAGAAGGCTCATTCCCCTCAAGGCTCTCCCTGCCCACTGAGGACAATAAGAGTGATGTCAATGAGGAGTCAGTGCCACAGAAACACTTGGGAAAGAAGCACTGCGCTGAGGGTGGGGCCAGGCACAGGAAAAGACCCTAGTAGCCTTGACAATATAAGTCAGACCTTCCTTGGTTCTTGCATACCTGCCAACTACTAAAGGTGGAGCAGCCATGAGGCAATGGCCCAGGCTACGGCTCCAGAAGTACAGTAGGCATGGAGAAGAGAGGCACAGTGCCTAGATGGGAGAGTATCATCTCCAAACGCTCAGCATCCAGGACTGTGAGTGTTGGTGGGAAGAAGGGCTAGGAGTAATGGGTTCTTGAGGAGGGTGTAGGCAGAGAAACAGGATAAGGAATGAGGACGGTGGCACAAATTTTGGCCAGGGAGGTGCCTAAACTCTAAGCCTGGAGAGAAGAACTCCCTGAGTTGACTGAACACTCAGCCAGCCCCAGGAGAGCAGCCACTCAGAAGCCGCTGGCATCTTGCATCCCAACAAGTGAGGGGTTCACTGTCTTTGTAGCCGGAAGTTTGCAGATCTTCCTGCACCCTGATCCCATCATCCACCTGTTTCCTACTTTTGATTCTGAGTGTGGCTCACCCTAAGATAAGCTGACACCTGAAACCCTGGCTTTATCCTGTCCAAAGGGACTTTTAGAAGCTGTTGATTCTCATCACAGCACAGGTCCTGGCTATACAAAAGAATTCCCCTTTATAAATGGGAACCATTCTCAGTGCACTTAAGTAGTTTCTTTCAACTCATTTGCTACTTAAAAAGATGCTGGAGCAATCCCCCAAAGAATCTCCAGCCTAGAGGGACTTGCTCTCCAAAGCTCCATCAGCAGTGAAGCCCCAGCATCTCTGCACTGAGAACCACAGTCAGGGGTCAACAGGGTTTGATTTTCAGGCAGCCTGAACTCCAGGTCTGCCAGTGTACGAAGAGGTACATGTGGCTTTTCAGGAACACACCAGCCTCACCAGGAATGACACACCTGTTTTTCCTGTTGTCATCCAGCCTATCTTATGATTGCTCTAAAAGCCCACATGGGTGATTTGGTAGGGACACTGCTGGCTATGTCCCCTCCTCTACTCAGGGTCCTGCATGTGTCACAGGAGGAAGCCTCCTTCATTTGCCCAATCCCTTACCCCAGTGCCCTGAGCAAACTTCTTATGCCAGCATAGCTGGCCTTGGACACATTCTGCTCTGGCCACCTGGCCTTCCACTTCACTTGCATTAGTCCTTTGCCACTGAGAGGCCTGACTCAAGTTACATGGCTGCTTAGCACATAGGAATTGGGGACGGTGTGGTGATGCCCCCACCCTGAGTGGGAGGGGTACAGTAGACTGCTCTCATACTATCACTGTGACTGCAGGCTTTGAGCTGGGGCAGGGGAGGGGGAGGAGAAGGACAGAAAGAGAGGTACTTAGACAAAGACCAAGGAACACTTGGCCCTGGCCCAGCAGCTCTCAGACTCAGAAGAGCAAAGTGTATCCCAGGTCAGGAGGCAGTGGAGGAGCATGTGTGTACTGGTGGAGGAGGAGGGGACATTCCAAGTAAGGACAGAGTGTGTTATGGGGGAAGCGTGATTTCAGGCCTGGGATTATGACTGGAGACTCTGGTTGGGGAGACCATGCAGGTCTGGGCAAAGGGCAAGGTGGTTCTGGGGTTCCCGTTTCCGACCCAGGACGGAAGGCAGGAGGAACAGGGTACAGGTACCTGGAGCCCTGGTTGGCTGCCACCTGTACGAAGGTGCCCTTCCTCGGCTCCAGGTGAGGTCATGGGTGGATAAAGCAGTGGAAACCCTGGAAGTTTTCTGTGCTAGGCATAAACAAAATGTGAAGGCAACGAATTCACCCAAACAGGATAAAGATAGATGGCTTAAGAAAAATGGTAAACTGAAGCAACAAGTGACAGGGTCTAGGCCACAGTGTTCCCTCTCTTTGAAACCAGCTCTCCCCTCCCCCCGGACTTCCCTACCTGCTGGGCCCAGGAAGGGTTCTAGTGGTGGCAGTCGGCCATGGTTCTCCCCACGGACTCTGAGGAAGCACCCGGTATGCAGGCCAGCAGCCCCAGCTTCCTCTGGAACGCCCTCTCTGCACCCACTCTTTCTTCCCTAAAGGCATCCTCTTGATTCTTTACCAGCAGTGGTATCAGGTGGGTGTCTTGTCTTGCCAACCGCATTGAATGGTAGGCTCATGGAGGACAGGCCCAGGTGGTGTCTTTCATTCAGAAATTGTACTCCCTTCCCACCAATGCCTGCTTAACAGGAGTTCCTGAGGAAAAAGCCTGCTCCCTTCTCACCAAGAAGGTGGCTGACGCAGAGCTCGGGTCCGGAGAGAAAGACCACAGGACAGCCAGCTGAAGGCAGGTGACGCCAGACTCAACTGGCACCTTTCCAAGAAGCCAGGCAGTGCTCCTAAAACCAGGGCAGTGCCATGAGACAGGAGCAGAGAAAGGAGGAGGCCGACAAAGAGAGAGGTAGAGCCCCACCAGGCCCCTCAGAGGGTCCTGGGCTACAGGTCATCCTCCTGCTCTGAAGGGTCTGGAACCAAGTGGGGCCCTGTGCCCTTCCTCTAGGAAACTTGCTGCCCTGCCTGTTCTCCCTTCCGCTCCCACCTCCTGTGACTCCAGCGCTGGCACTGGCATTAGTCCACCTGGTCTTCGCCTTTTCTTCTGTGGTGCCAGACAGGCAGCAGTAACAGCCAGGTCACAGGACTGTGGCAGCTGGAGGTAGGAGCTGGCAGCCTCAGGACACACTGACACACAGAGGACAGGCAGCCTAGAGTTGGACAGATGGGGTTTAGGGAGGGCAAAGGAGCGCCAGTGCCAAGTATACGAGGCAGGGGATGTGATGCAGGTGGGGGCAAAAGGACTCCTCCCTGAGCTGCATGGAGGTGTCAGGTTAGGCACTTTTTCCTGGTTTGGTGCCTGGAGACAGTGGGACTAAGGTGAAGCATGCCTGTGCTTGGGGCAAAGGGGTGGCCTTAAGTCAGGACATCGAAGAACAGAGTCTGCGTGTCTCCTGTGCAGGAGCGAAACAGACCAGACAGGACCTTGGAGTAAGGGAGGAGAAGATCAGCCTGACCTGGCCTCTTGGAAGCTCCCTCTGCTCACATGCAGGCTGAAAGGAGCAGGAGCTGGGCTCCACTCTGCCGCCCCTGCCGCCCGCTCCTGCCTATGCAACAAGTGTCACGTCTGCATCTTGGCACATCATCTCCAGTGGCCCGGGCCCTCAGACCAGAGAAGCCCGCGGTTCCTAACCTCCAGGGTCCGGAAGACCTTCCACGAGGGAGCCCAGCCCAATGGGCTCAGGTCAGTTCCGCGCATTGACCCAAGAAGGGAGCGGGACGTGCCCCCCACCCCGGGACCCTCCACCACGTGAGATGTGGGCGCGAGACGCGGAGAGTGCTCCTACGGCCCTGAGCTCCCAGCACTGTGAGAGGCATCCACCTTGGGGCAAGGCTCCGGTTTGGTGATGCCCAGGGCCGCAGCCAGCCACTCCTTGGCCGGGGGCGCCCTGTCAGTTGGCAGCCGGCGCCCTGCTCCAGGAGGCAGAGAGCGCGGCAGCGGGAGCGCGGGCGTACGGAAGGCACGCACTCACCTCCACACACCGCGGTCAGGGAGAGCCAGAGCAGCAGGAGCGCCTGCACCCAGAGCCGCGGATTCATGCTGCTCCTTTGGCCTGGCCAGGAGGCGGGGATGCTGAGAGGTCCGGCGTCCGCAGGCCAAGAAAGGCACGAGCCACGGCTTGTGCAGGCTGGTGGGCGCGGAGTTCGCGGGGTTCTCGGGCCGCGCCGCCGGCTGGCGGGCTGCGCGCGCTTGCCGCCTGCGGTCGCTTTCAGCCTCCCTCCCTTGCGCGGACAGTGCTGCCAAACTGGCCTCAGGGGCTCCGGGGGCGGCAGTGAGCTCTTTCCAAGTGGCTGGCTGCTCAGCCGTGCCTCCAGCTGCCCGTGGTCCAGGCTGCCAGGGAGAATGCTCCCTGCTCGCTGTAGGGGCTGCATTTTGTAGCCTGTGGTTTGGCCGAGAGCCCACTTGGTCATGTGGTCATCTGGACGGCTGGAAGGGGGGCCAGGAAGAGGGAGAGGGGGCAAGCCTCCCACACCGCCCCTCTCCCGGCACGCACTCTGCAGCCCCAGCCAGGGCTCTAGCGGGAACCTCGAAGTGGCCCCACAACAAAGGCTGCACAGCCGCTCCGACAACCCACACCACTTCCTGGACAATGCTTGCCTGGCTGGGAGCCAGAGGGTTTGGGAGACCCGAAGGATTTCAAACACAGGAAGAATTTGGGGCGGTGGAGGGGCACACTTAACCCTTTATCACCTCGCTTCCTTAACAGCTGTCAAGGAACTCGGTCGCTCTGGGAAGGACCTGGCCCAAGCTGCTCCAATTCACGGGGAACATCTCTGACCCTCTCCCTCTCCCTGCCACTCTGCATCAGCAAGGGCTTGGCAGAGACCCCCCAGCACACACTAGCCTTCTATCTCCTCTCCTCTGAAACTTCAGCTGGGTTTGTATTGAGGATGACTGAGCAGGTGTGTGCCCAAGACTGCTGAATTACCCAGCGCCCCCACTGCCTGGAATGGCCCTGTTCAGCCCACCTTGCCCCTGAGTTTGCCATTCTTCAGGCGGCACCTCAGATCCCATCTTATCGGGAAGACTTGCCAGGATAACAAATGCTCCAGGAGGGGCTGCCCCTGGTTCCTCCTCACTACTGGGCCATGCAGCAGCCCCTTTGGCATTCCCTTTCTTGTTTCCCATCATTGCAAGAGGAAGGCAATTTACCCAACTTCAAATTGTCTGGACTAGATTCATATTGCATGCGCTTGGGATTCCCCTTTGTGAGTGGGTCCTGACGCTGTTTGCCTTTCCTGACTCTTTTCAGCTCCTATGGCCTGGGAGCTCCAAAAGGAAGGGACTGCTTCATTTGCCAGAACCCCTAACATAGGACCCACTCTTCTCATTCTTCTGCATCTCTCCAAAGTCCCCAATATCGAACTCTGCACATAGGTGGCACTCAACACATGTTAAAAGACTGAATGGAAAGGTGTTTCCGTATTTCATTCGGCCAAGCAGTTTGCTTGAAGTGCAAGTCCAGATTTACACAAAAAATACTGGGGACAATGTGAACGTGTGCCCTAAAGACGGGAGAAACCTCAATATGTCTAAAATATGTTTGAAATATTAAAATAATCCAGTACATACACAATTTATTTATAAGCCTCCACCTTAACTGTCAGCTTCACAAGAGCGTGATCTCTATCTGTTCATAGCTGTATCCCCACATCTAGAACAGGACCTGGGACATGATGCTCAATACATAATTTTGAATATATAAATAAAATGTTCAAAAACATTCTTTTTTATT
The DNA here is from genome assembly GCF_036850995.1 of Saccopteryx leptura. Classification (NCBI taxonomy): domain Eukaryota; kingdom Metazoa; phylum Chordata; class Mammalia; order Chiroptera; family Emballonuridae; genus Saccopteryx; species Saccopteryx leptura. The sequence continues at coordinate 124,329,016 of NC_089516.1, forward strand.
AAATCAGGGTAGTGGGAAGGGAATGAAATAGGGTTCTTCTTAATAGTCTGTGGCTCATTAGCCACAGTCCAGTAGGAAAAAGGCAGATACATGAAGTATAGGACTCCATCATCAATGAGGCCCACGCTGTGAGCAGCGGGTATTGGTAGCATGAGATCATCTTTGCCGTGCTTTTCCCCTGGAAAGAGTTTCCAGCGAGGGGGGAAAAACACCTGGCCTCTCATCTCTACCCTTATCTGCTATAGGACCGTACTGTTGTCACCTAAATTTACAGGTCTCATGGGAATGCTCATCTCCACAGTCCCCCCTTCAGCATTGGCACGTGACTGAGATAATGTACCTGAAGGCATTGTGCCAATGGGAATAAACACTTGTAGGGTCATTTCTAGGACCCATGATGTTCAAACCATTGATTGAGTAAGCCCATGCACCCCCAAAGGATTGTCCCCCGTAACTAGGTTAATAGAAGCATTCATATGCAATTATACCTTTAATGGGGTGTATATAGACTGCTTGCTAGGTGGTCAGAGCTGCGCTTTCCAAGCTAGTAGATACAATGTTTAAAATAAAATGAAAAATGTCATGTCCTCAGTCGCACTGGCCACATTTTCATTGTTCAGTAGCCATATGTGGCTAGTAGCTAGAGCATTGGACAGCACAGAATAAACCCTTTAAATCATTGCAGAAAGTTCAATTGGACCATGCTGAGCTACAGCAGCTCATTCTTCCTTGTTCTATAATCCTTTTCTCTACCTTATCTATTATTCAAATGCACAAGGGAAAATACAATAGCAAACTAATAGTGTTCCAGGCAAGCAACACTCGATAAATAGAAAGCATGCATTTAAAGCAAGATTTAAAGAGCTGAACATGTCAGAGAATCATGTTTTAATCTAATCTTTCTCTTCATTTAACCAAATTATATCCGTTTTTCCAGGCCCAGATCCAAGATCTCATCTTCCTCCTTTATCAGGCTACTCTTGCCCATGGTGACTTTGCCCTCTTCATAGCAGCTATAGCTGTACCTTTCATTGGCAGTTATTCTTGCAATGTGTTGAGAGCACTTTTGTGTCTGCACACTGTGCTCTGCAGGCCTGTGGAGAGTGTCTGCCACCAGCGTACCCTTTCTGGAACTGAGGCCCTGAGTCAAGGAATGCAACTCTGATTGCTCACTCTGAGACCCCTGCGGGCTCCCATGCATATCAATATTATAATTAAATGACCAATGCTCCTGCCTGTCTCCACCCACTAGACTTGAAGGTCACTGAAATAGTAGCACCTAGCATAGTGTTTACCACATAGTCTGCACTCAGAAACTACTTGTTGAAGAAATAAATAACTGTTGGCATAACTGTCCTGTTTTTTGTTCAAGAAAATGGTACTATTGAGATAATATCAGCAGAATAAATGTTTTAGGGTCTTTCTTCAGGGGTGAGAAGGAAGTACATGAAATCATACCTACTCTCTTGCCCTGAGACAGAAAGCAGCTGTGAAGTACATTGCTGCACATGGCTCAGGCCTGTGTTCAATGGACAGACTCAGTTTCTATCCAAGGTGGGAGACAATCCAAGGCATAGGGCTAGGACTCAGTGTATTGTTGGAGGCAAAAGGGAAATAGCTGACCTATGTGAAGCCAGCCTGTGGCTTGTCACCCTCATCAGCACTACGCACGAGCTATTCAGTTCTACTTAGCATCCTATGTCATCACCACCAGTTGATGCTGCCCAGTTGACTCATTCAGCTCTCTGTTCTCTGGGTTTGAGTGAGCAATGCAGTATATTTCAAAGAACTCAGCGTTCAAAATTTTAAATAACTGAATTCAGATTCTACCCCTTCATCTCATTCGTTAGCTGTGTGACCTTGGGAAAGTTATTTAACCTCTCCAAGCCTTGGTTTCTTCAGTTATTAAATTAGAATAATAATAGTACCTACCTTATTATGGTTGGGAGATTGAAGAAATAATGCATGCCAAGTATTTAGCATGGTTCCCATCCTACACTGGTTACTCATTCAATGTTAGTTTTTTTCTCTTCCTGATATGACCTCTTCCCCCCCAACCCCACCTTTGGGATCTGTCTTCTGGCCTCTTACTTAGAACTAATCAAGAAGGAAGGGATCTGTCTTTGCCCTGATCCATGCATACTTATATTCTTAGTAGCCATCAAAACTGCTCCCTGTCTTATTCCCCAAAAGCACCAGTCTCGGCTGGAGCTAATCTGATGATCCAGGGAATGCACTTGATCCAAGCAGTTAATGAGTAATAATGGTTTGAGGTTTTGCCTCCCAGGGATAGTATTCATCTTAACAGGGCCTTTGGGAAACAATGTCCTATGCCAAGGTAATATCAACTTCCACTCTTTTGAGCAAGGAGACATTTTAGCGACTTTCATTTCACTGCTCTACATAGAGCTCACCTTGCTTCAAAGTCAATTTAAAAAGGGACTCCCTCTGGCAACTTACAACCCAACTTTCAACCTGCAGGTCCATCCACTGAAGCCTCAGAATGAGAGCGTCATCCTATTGCAGCCTGTTCCTCTGCCTGTCCCCAAAGATGATGATGATGATGATAACAGGTAAAATTTATTGAGCATACACCATGTGTCAAGTACGGTAATGAATACCTTCCATGTATTAACTCATTTAAACCTCATACCTATATGAAGTAGCCCTATTTTTTATCATCCCCATTTTACAGATAAGGCAACTAAGACTAACAGAAGTTAAGTAATTTTCCCAGGCTTGCCTAACTTCAAAGCCTACAACACTTTTTCCTCACTGGGTTTCCAGAAGCAAATTCTCACTTCTCTGGGCCCATATATCACTTGATTTGCACTTCTAACACCTAACTTATACTGTCTTGAATCAAATTTGGAAACAGTGAGGCCTGGTAATTAAGCACATGGGTTCTGGAATAAGGCAGCTCTGCCACTAAATAGGTAAGTAACTCCAAGAAAATTATTTAGCCTTTCTGAGCTTGGGTTCCTCATCTGAAAAAAGAGATAGTACAGGGGATCCTCGGGTTATGGCAGTCTCAGCATACGACATTTCGAGTTACAACTCTCACTCCCATGAAAACTTAGAAAAATTGAGACGTGAGTGCTTCTGCTTCTGCCATTAACATCATACTTATGGACTACATGGGCACACTAGTTTGGTTGCATGCAGCAGAAGAATATGCAGTAACTTGCCGTGAAAGTGAGGGAGTTGGTGTCCCCCAGTACGCTTACCTATGCCTTTTTGGACTGTTAAAAGTGTTCTGTTTGTTTTGGTTTGGCAACTTTTTGGCCCTTATCATGGCTCCTAAATGAAAGTCAGAATCTTCAGATGGTACTGCTTCAAAGAAGTAGAAAGCCGTCACCGTGGAAATGAAATTAGACCTTGTAAAGAGATCAGAAGAGATAGAAACCTCAGAACCCAAGAGATTTACTACCAAGGGTTTGGCAGAAGGTTTTCTATGGTAGAGGATGGGTTGGCAGAACTTCAGGTTGAGGACCCCAGCGATGACAGATTCAGTAAGGTCTTCAGAGCTGTTGTGGATGCCTTGCAATGCTATACAGGCAGATTTTGGAAGAGAAGAAGTCATCAACCTTCCAGACTAGCCTGGGAAAATTCTTTAGGAAGGTAGAGAGGCCTATAACAGATCCCGTACCCTCTACATCAGCTGCTTCTTGAGATGAAACATCTGTAGTACAGGTAGAATCATCTCCAGCGTCTCCTGCATGTTTCTGAGGCAATCCTGAGTCACCTGACCCAGTCTCTCCAGCACCTTCTGCAGGTTCTCCTGCCTCTCCAGCTTCCTCCTCCCAACAGGTCACTCTCTCCCATCATGCAGTGCCCCGTCCAGTGTGCAAGCCAACCACAGGAATAAAGATAAGAAAAAAAAATTACATTCATTTTTTTCTCACTTTTTTCTGTTACTACAGTACAGGAGGTCCTCTGGTTACGACATAGTTCCATTCCTATGACAATGACGTAACCCAAATTTTGGTGTAAGTTGAAACACACCCTAGCCTAAGTTACTTACCTATCCTAACACAGTTGTAAAATCATAATGTAGGACAAAAAAAGACAACTAAGCCACAGAAAAAGGAAAGGACATAAATATACAGTGGTACCTTAAGATATGAGTTTAATTCATTCTGTAATCAAGCTCATAAGTCAGTCAACTCGTATATCAAACAAATTTCTCCCATTTAGAATAACTGAAATAGATTTAATCTGTTCCAGCCCTGTGAAACATCCCCAAACCATCCTAAATTATGAAAAAAGACGTTTTTAATTAAGAAACACACATGTATACTTTATCAATGCATAACAAAATATATGAAATAAAAGAAGAAAGTGTAATTTAGTACTGTATTCTTACCTTGGAGACAGACGAGTGCGGCTAACGGAGGTGAATGGCAGAGGAGGAGGGAGGGAGGAAGGGATGCAGGCACTGTAGACACGTAAACTAAAACTGCACTTTCTTAACACTAAATGTAAACTAAAACTGCATTTTCTTTACTTAAAATGAAACCACAAAAACTTAATTGTAAAAAAAATGCACTTTCTTAACTTTAAACTTAACCTAAGCTTAACATTACATATTTTTTACTTAATCATCACCTGTTTTTGCCTTTTTAGCTGCACTTTCAGCCCTTTCACTTGCAGGGCTTTTGAATAAAAATCTATCCAAAGAGGTTTGCTTTTGCCTGCCTTTTAAAATGTTACGGAAATGAGACAAGTGTCATTAAAAAGTGCTGAAGCACGACCAGTTGAAACCTTTTCTGGGTATTTCTTTTCAATGAAACTTGAAAGCTTCTCCCACATTGTCAGCATGTCTTTAATTTCACTTGTAGAAATCACTTCCTCCGACTCTACCTCCTCCTTTCACTACTAATCCCTTGCTTAACTTCTGTTGACATCATTCTCTTCTTCTTCTCAGGACTGTCCTTTATACTCACTTTCTTTTTTTTTTAATAATTTTATTTTTTTAATGGGGTGACATCAATAAATCAGGATACATATATTCAAAGATAACAAGTCCAGGTTATTTTGTCGTTCAATTATGTTGCATACCCATCACCCAAGTCAGATTGTCCTCTGTCACCTTCTATCTTGTTTTCTTTGTGCCCCTCCCCCTCCCCCTTTCCCTCTCCCATTCCCCCCTCCCCCCCGTAACCACCACACTCTTATCAATGTCTCTTAGTTTCACTTTTATGTCCCACCTACGTATGGAATAATGCAGTTCCTGGTTTTTTCTGATTTACTTCGCTTCATATCATGTTATCAAGATCCCACCATTTTGCTGTAAATGTTCCGCTGTCATCATTTCTTATGGCTGAGTAGTATTCCATAGTGTATATGTGCCACATCTTCTTTATCCAGTCATCTATTGACGGGATTTTTGGTTGTTTCCATGTCCTGGCCACACTCACTTTCTTTGGCCCCATGATAGCACAAAAATAGTTAGTAAAAAATGCAAAAATTATGCAAGAATGAGTACAGTGCACGAGATTTGACTTGATTCTGCGGGTAACACGTGAGAAAGAACAAGATGTTGGTGTGCTGCCGATGCTGAACCCGTGTGCCAACACGCCAACTAGTGGCAGCTTCCCAAATCACGACTCATATCTCAGAATTTTGCTCGGATCTCGAACAAAAATATGGACTGAGCCAGAGCTCGTATCTTAAAATTTTTGTATGTTGGTCTCCTTGTATCTCAAGGTACCACTGTACTGTACTGTATGTACACTGTACTGCATATTCTTCTGCCACACGCAACCAAACTAGTCCGCCTACGTAGTCTGTAAGTATGATGTTAATGGTGGAAGCCGAAACTCACACGTCTCAATTTTTTAAAGTTTTTATGGGAGTGAGCATTGTAAACTCAAAACATTATATGTAGAGACTGTCATAACATGAGGACCCCCTATATTTGCTTTAGGCAGCAGTACTACTAGTGAGAACACATAGTCATATTATCTCATAGTATTGGTAAGACATATACACAAATTCTTATAAAAATATATAACATTTATACACTGTTGACCTTAGTAGGAGAACCAAGCTCTTTACCAGGTATTTTATAAGTACTGATTAACTTAATCCTTCCAATAACCCAGGGGACTAGGTACCGTACTCCATAAATTTTCATTGAATGCAGAAAGAACTATATAGGCATACTAATAATCACTCTGGACTCTGGATTATGATACATATCACGTGTCCTTATTTGGATACTTTCATTTGGGCAAAATCATTACAACTTGTCTGGCATGTTCTTAGATGGGTCCATACTAACAGAAATAACAAAATTGTGAGCTCCCTCCACCCCCAATTGTAGTGATTGTTTTTACTGGAATAATGTAAGAAGTGAAATGGGAAGAAGACATTTGAAGAATGATGAACCTGGCCAGTAATCAGAGAAATCTCATAATAGAAAAAGCCCAACCCTTCAGTATACATATAAAGAAACAGAGGCCCAGAAAGGAATAGAGACTGCCCCATGGTTATACAGAAAGCGGATGGCAAAAAGTCAGGACTGGGATCTAGGTCTAAGTAACTCCCATTTCCTGTTTTTCCCTCCATGCTTTCCCAGCATGGAGACCTTATTCACTGTCTGAGCAGCGCCCCAGTGGGCTGTGAAGGCACTTAAAATGGCTGTCGCAGTCATTGGACACAGGACCCTTCACTCCACAATGCAGCCCTTCTGGAGCACCTCATAAATAGAGCCTCGCCAATATTACTTATCCATTTTGTTTCCTAAGACATAAGCTAAATTAATGAGCAAAGTTCAGTAACAGCAAAAAGTATTGAAGAAGAGCCTCAAAGCTGTCTCTAGAGCTACAGCTAGTGCTCGACTTACAACCATGATTGGTTCTGACAGACTGGTCATAACACGATTTGGTCGTAAGTTGAGTAGGCTATATGTACAGTACTGTGAAATGCTGTTATAAAAATTTTAAGTCATATTTTATCATTTTCTTTCATTATTGTTATATATCATAATTTTCTTTGTTCATTTTTTGCCATTTGTATCATCTCTACACCATTTTGTTTCTTATTTTTACATTCGTCAGGTTTAAGTAAAACACTGCATTATCAGTACAACTGGTTTAATATTTGCAAAGACAGTTTCCTTTTGATAGACATCTTGGAAGGTGTTTGATGAAAAATATCCAAGACACAAAACACAAATTGCTGTACCAAGTCTGAGATAACAGTTGAAATGGTGCATGCGGAGATGGTAGTGCTGCCAGAAGCTGGTCCGCACTGTCGAACACCCAGCTGGGCAACGCTCGCGCTGCCAGATGCGGAGCAGTCGTGGCTAGCGATTGTGGTTGTAAAGTCAAATGCTCATAAGTTGCATAGGTTGTAAGTTGATCAATATTTGTACTTAACAGGAACTTGAAAAAACAGCAAAAGAGGCCAGCTGCTTAGTCAATACCTCAGTAACTAGCTCCATGACAAATGATCCTTGCTTGGTTAAGCACTAGTAGAGAACATGAAGTTTTACTGTCTCATTACTAAGTATTTGTCTTTTTAGCTCTATTGGCTAGAGTTAAACTTTATTTAACTAAACAATTTTTGTCATTTCAATAGTCTTATTATTTGGGCTACATTCCTTTTGTTGTTATTGTTGTTGCTCAGTAATGCACAGTCTTTATTTTTTTTTTCTCTTTACCTTTTGATCCCCTTTACTTGTTTCTCCCACCCTCCCTCCCTCACTCTGGCAACCACTCCTCTGTTCTCTGTATCTATGAGCTTCTTTTAATTTTTTATTTTTTGATTCCACATGAGAGAATGATTGTATGGTATTTGTCTTTCTCTATCTAACTTATTTCACTTAGCATAATACCCTCAAGGTCCATCCATGTTGTCACAAATTATTTGTTACAACTGAATAATATTCCATTGTGTGTGTGTGTATAACAATTTCTTTATCCATTCATCTGTCAATGGACACTTAGTTTGTTTCCATATCTTAGCTATTGTAAATGCAGTGAGCACGGGGTACATATCTTTTAAGTTAATATTTTTGTTTGCCTTGAATACTCAAAAGTGGAATTGCTGGATCATATTGTAGTTCTATTCTTAACGTTTTGAGGAAACTTCATACTGTTTTTCATAGTCACTGTAGTAATTTATATTCCCACCAACAGTACACAAGGGTTCCCTTTTCTACACATCCTCAACAACACTTGTTATCTCTCATTTTTTTGATAATTGGTGTGAGGTGATATCTCATTGTGGTTTTGATTTACATTTCCCTGATGATTAATGATATTAAAAATCTTTTTTATGTGCCTGTTGGCCATTTCTATGTCTTCTTTAGAAAAATGTCTGTTTAGGGCCCTGGCTGGTTGGCTCAGTGGTAGAGCGTCGGCCTGGCATGCAGAAGTCCCGGGTTCGATTCCTGCCAGGGCACACAGGAGAAGCGCTCATCTGCTTCTCCACCCCTCCCCCTCTCCTTCCTCTCTGTCTCTCTCTTCCCCTTCCGCATCTGAGGCTCCATTGGAGCAAAGATGGCCCGGGCGCTGGGGATGGCTCCTTGGCCTCTGCCCCAGGCACTAGAATGGCTCTGGTCGCAACAGAGCGAAACCCTGGAGGGGCAGAGCGTCGCCCCCTGGTGGGCGTGCTGGGTGGATCCTGGTCGGGCGCATGTGGGAGTCTGTCTGACTGTCTCTCCCCATTTCCAGCTTCAGAAAATTTTAAAAAAAAATGTCTGTTTAGATATTCTGCACAATTTAATAAGATTGTTTTTCGCGGCCTGACCTGTGGTGGCGCAGTGGATAAAGCATCGACCTGGAAATGCTGAGGTCGCCGGTTCAAAACCCTGGGCTTGCCTGGTCAAGGCACATATGGGAGTTGATGCTTCCAGCTCCTCCCTCACTTCTCTCTCTCTGTCTCTCCTATCTGTCTCTCCCTCTCCTCTCTAAAATGAATAAATAAAAAAAAAGATTGTTTTTCGCTATTGAGTTGTATGAATTTTTTATATATTTTGGATATTAGTCCCTTATCACATATAAGATTTGCAAATATTTTCTCCTATTCAGTAGGTCACCTATTTATTTTGTTGATGGTTTCCTTTTCTGTGAAGAAGCTTTTAAGTATGATGTAGTCCCAATAATTTATTTTTGCTTTTATTGCTTTTCCTTTTGGTGTCAGATAAAAAAAATCATTGCCAAGATCTATGTCAAAAAGTTTACCGGCTATATTTTCTCCTAGAAGTTTTATGGTTTCAGGTCCTACATTCAAGTCTTTCACCATTTTTCGTTAATTTTTGTGTATGGTGTAAGATAATAATCAAGTTTTATTCTTTTGCATGTGGCTATTCAGTTTTACCAACACCATTTATTGAAAAGACTGGCCCTGGCCGGTTGGCTCAGCGGTAGAGTGACGGCCTGGCATGCAGGGGACCTGGGTTCGATTCCCGGCCAGTGCACATAGGAGAAGCGCCCATTTGCTTCTCCACCCCCCCTCCTTCGTCTCTGTCTCTCTCTTCCCCTCCCGCAGCCAAGGCTCTATTGGAGCAAAGATGGCCTGGGTGCTGGGGATGGCTCCTTGGCCTCTGCTCCAGGCGCTAGAGTGGCTCTGGTCGTGGCAGAGTGACGCCCCGGAGGGGCAGAACATCGCCCCCTGGTGGGCAGAGCATCACCCCTGGTGGGCGTGCCAGGTGGATCCCAGTCGGGGGCATGCAGGAGTCTGTCTGTCTCTCCCCGTTTCCAGCTTCAGAAAAATACAAAAGAAAAGAAAAGAAAAGAAAAGACTGTCTTTTCTCCACTGTATATTTTTGGCTACTCTGTCATAAATTAATTGACCATATATGTGTGGCCTTATTTCTCTGCTCTCTATTTTGTTTCATTGATCTATGGATCTGTTTTTAATGCCACTACCATACTGTTTTAATTACTATAGCTTTATAGCATATTTTGAAATTAGGAAGCATGATTTCTCCAACTTTGTTCATCTTTGTCAAGATTGCTTTTGCTATTTAGGGTGAGGTTTTTTTGTCTGTATGTTTGTTTTTGTTTTTTAGTGGTTCCATACAAATTTTAGGATTATTTGTTCTATTTCTTTGAAAATAGCCATTGAAATTTTGATAGAGATTGCAATGAATCTGTATATTGCTTTGAGTAGTCTAGACATTTTAACAAAATTGATTCTTCCAATCCATGAGCACAGACTATCTTTTCATTTATTTGTGTCTTCTTTTCATTTCTTTCATTAATGTGTTATAGTTTTCAATATACACGTCTTTCACTTTCTTGTTTAAATTTATTCCCAGGTAGTCTGACCTGTGGTGGTACAGTGGATAAAGCATCAACCTGGAATGCTGAGGTTGGTGGTTCAAAACTCTGTGCTTGCATAGTAAAGGCACATATGGGAGTTGATGCTTCCTGCTCCTACCCCACTTCTCTCTCTTTCTCTTCTCTCTAAATAGATAAATAAAACTTTTAAAAATTTAACAAAAATAAATTTATTCCCAGGTATTTTATTCTTATGATGCAATTGTAAATGGGGTTGTTTTCTTTTAATATTTAAATTGATATTTAGAGAAAGGAAAAGAAAGAGAAACATCAATTTGTTGTTCCACTTATTTTTAAATTCATTGGTTAATTCTTGTATGTGCCCTGACAAAGGATCAACCTCACAACCTTGGCATATTGGGACAACATTTTAACCAACTCAGCTACCTAGCCAGGGCAGGATTATTTTCTTGGTTTCTTTTTCTAATAGTTCATTATTGGTGTATAGAAAGCCAACAGATTCTTGTGTATTGATTTTATATTCTGCAACTTTAATGAATTTATTAGTTCTAGCAGTTATTTGATGGGGTTTAAAGGTTTTCTATATATAATATCATGTCATCTGCAAACATTGACACTTTTACTTGTTTTTTTTTTTTCCAATTCGGATGTCTTTATTTCTTTTTCTTGCCTAATTGCTCTGGCTAAGACTTTGAATACCATGTTGAAGAAATGTGATGAGACTGGGCATTCTTGCCTAATAACTGATAACTGGTTTTAAAGGAAAAGCTCCCAGCTTTTTATCACTGAGTATGATGTTAGCTGTGGGCTTGTCATATATGGCCTTTATTATGTTGAGGTACATATCATCTATACCTACTTTATTGATAATTTTTTATCATAAATCAATATTGAATTTTTTCAAATGTATTTTCTGTATCTAGTGAGATGATGATATGATTTTTATTCTTCCTTTTGTTAATGTGATGTATCACATTGACTGATTTGTAGTTGTTGAGCCATCCTTGGATTCCTAGAATAAATCCCATTTGATCAAAGTATATAATCTATTTAATGTATTGTTGAATTTGGTTTGCTAATATTTTCTTGAAGATTTTTACATCTATGCTCATTAGGGATATTGTGCTATAAGTTTCTTTTCTTGTGGCAACCTTGACTGGTTTTTGTATTAGGGCTAATACCAGCCTCAAACCAGAGATGCCAGCACAATGCTTACCACAGACTAGATGCTTAAGATATATTCAGCAATCAACTTTCCTGTTTTGAGTGTGCAACCATTTAAATCAGAGAACATGATGTTAATTATACAGAACCTAGACTGAAACTTAGTCCTAGGACTCAAAAGACATTCATAACCATTTAGATGAAAAAATCTGGCTGTTGGGATCTGTTAGACTTTTCTAGGGTTCCTTCTTCATCTTGCTGTATCTCTCTTTGCCTTGGTGTCCAATGCCTCCTAATCCTGGTCACCAACTGGATTTAACCCTGGCTACAGATGGAGATCTTGCCTTGCACACTTGTCCTTTCCCCAAGTACACAGATCCTAACCAGTATAAGCTATTGCTTTTGCAAAAATTAGAGAATAACCATTGTGCACTACCTTTAATCACATCCTTTAATCACATCCCCATTATCTTTAATCACATCCTTGGCATTTAATACTATATCAGTACCACTGTATACTAAATACTTCCACAGGGCACCTTTCAGTCACTCCCAAATGGGCCCCAAATGTCCCAGAAATACTTATACCACTTATATGTTTCTTTCAACTTCTTTGCAAACTACACGAATTCTTAGATTCTCTTGTCAGAGGTTCCCTCATAGATACACCTCATTTGACAAAATAATCATGTTCCTGAAAAATATGACAATGGAATTTAGATAATTAGCAAAGTTTAAAATGTCTTCAGAGTTCACTGTTCACTAGCAGGTCCTAAGAAGGATCCTGCAGAAAGGTGAAGAACTGCTCCTCTGCTCCACCACCATCATAAGCCCACAGATTTGCCCCATTTTCACTATATCCTGCTAGATTGCTTCTGATCTATTGGCCTCACCCAGAGCCATGCAGATCCCTGTTTCTATGGTGATCTTTCAGAGCAGTTTCATTTCCTCACCACATCCTCTGTGATGTCTCTCAGGAGCCTCCATCCTTCCTATCCTCTAGAGTCTATAAATACTCTGGTTCCCCCAGGGAACACATGCAAATTCTTTCCTCAAGCAACAAGGCCTTGTGTGCTAGGATAGCCACAACTGAATGAACAGGTTTATTCCTAAGGTCCAGTGGGCTATTGCACTGTTCTTCCTCTTGCCTTGCAAGCTAAACTTATATGGGCTTACATCAAGTGGGATGGGTTACAATCTCAAATCCAGCACCTTTGTGTGCCGAGCCAGGGAAGACTACTGGAAATGAGGTGTTGTGAGTCTATGACCATTTTGGTTATGGGCTTAGAGCTCTAACATAATGAGGTTGAAATTAGAGGGATAACCTGGGGCAATTTTGCTCCATCCCAAATCTAATGTTGAACCCCTAAGTGATCAGGGATTGGGGCCAATCACGACATGGGTCCTAACCCTGGCCACAGACTGAGATCTTCTTGGCTTCTCACTTTTCATCATTCATACATTTCCTGAATACATAAAGAGTGAATTCAATAATATGCTAACCTGAATAAGGTAACACTTGAACAAAAGAAAGAAAATGAAAAGTAGCTGTTGTACAGAAAAATCCCATGTATTCATTTCCCAAGGCTGCTGTAACAAATTATCAGAAACTTGGGGTTTAAAACAACAGCAATTTACTCTCTCTCAGTTTTGGAGGACAGAAGTTTGAAATCAAGAAGGCTCTTGATTTCTTCCTTGCCTCTTTCAGCTTCCATTGGCTTCATGCATTCTTTAGCTAAATCATCTTCATGTGGCCTTATTCTCTCTGTCTGTGTGATCTTTCTCTGCCTCTCTATTATAAGGATACTTGTTACTGGATTTAGGTCCACCTGGATCATCCAAGATGATCTCATCTTGAGATTCTTAATTTAGTCACATCTGCAAAGACCTTTTTACAAATAAGTTTACATTCACAGATTCCAGGGGTTATGATGTGGATATATTTTGGGGGAACCACCATTCAACCTACTATCCCCTAGCACCTCCACTCACATCCCTGCCACGCTGAAATAAAAAGAGCATGAACTTTCTGTCAATTTTAAATCCGAATATCTCTCATATCTGTACAGTCTCTACATTTCTGCTCTCTCATCCTCATTCAAACCCCATCATTCCCCACACATCTTTCTCCATAGTTACCAGATTGCCCATGCTGATCCCACTCTGTTTGAAAGCCTTCAGTGGCTCCCCATGGCTCTAAGGATCAAGACTCAACTACTTGGCCATGGTCTGCAAGATCCTACATTGATCTAACTCTCACCCTCCTTGCCAATGGCCTTTTTTGCCTTGCCCCTTTTTTATCTACAAAGCCATGTACCTTGTTGTCACAATGCTTTCCCAATACTCTTGCCTACTCTTAGAGAACTCTCCTCCCCATCTCATCTTTTTTTGGTGGGGAGGGAAAGAAAAAGAGAGAAGCTTCAACTCATTGTTCTACTTAGTTGTGCAGCCACTGATTGCTTCTCATATATGCCCTGATCAGGACTCAAACCAGGGAGCTAAGAGTTGAGCCAGTGCCCTTGGGATGAAACCAGCCACCTTGTCACTTCATGAGGATGCTCTATCCAGGGCACCATTGCCCAGGGCCTCCCCAGCCCATTTTCTTCTGGCTAATGTCTGTCATCCATCAGCTTAGTTTTACGGACAAATATCTCTTCCTCAAGAGATACTTTCCCTGGTTCACAAACAGGCTGAGATTTCCCTGTAATAACATCTTTCATAGTTTGCAATTAGATTGTGTTGAATCAACGTCTCTCACCACCCACCCAGCTCCCAAATAGACAGAGCTCCACAAGGGCAAGGGCTATATCTAGTTTCATCCCCATGTCTTCGGTATCTAGGCACTATCTGACACATAGTAGATATTCAATTATTATTTGAATAACTATATGAAAGAATGGTTGGATTAATCCATATCTATATTCTGATCCCTCTAGTTTCTCTCCTAAAAAATGAGAGCAACGATATCTATTTCACAGGGTTTAATAAGAGTAAAAATGAAATAATGGAGAGGAAGGGGCTTTATAAACCATGAGATTCCTTACTAATTTAAGGAATCATTATGATATTGGTCGATTTAACCAGCCTTTTGGGGAATGGGGCAGTGCACTGCACAAGGAGTAAAGACAGCAGGAGAAATGAGGATGGATATGAGAAAGGATATTTGAGGTCTACATTCCTCTGAATAAGAAAAGTTTCTATGGCTCTGCTGTGTAGGATAAAATTACAAGAACACCCAATTCCCCTGCTTCAGACTTGAAGCTCATAACTTATCACCCTCTGGGATCAAAAGAAAATGTCCTCTCCTCAGGTATAAATACTGCCTGAAGTCACTCTGGGCATTTAAGGTTTCAACTGTCTTCCTTTAGAGCATCTGTTCCAGGTGCTAGAGAGGATAAGGTGACAGCCTCCTGGGCTGGGCGCATCTCCACTGGTGCTCCCTTCAGATGATCTATCAGCCATGGCACTTGCTTAAGGTGCTGCCCAGCTGACAAATTACTTTGAAAAGTGCCTCTTGACTTTTTATTCTTTCCCTTCCTTGCCTTCTTGGCTTTCACTGCTAACAGGTGGGGAGGGTATCACCTCCTTCCTCCGGCCCCTCTAGCACGTCCATCTAAAAGGCATCCCTGGAGGCTTGACATTCCAGGTCTTCAGTTTCTTACATTGATTTCCCCAGACACCATCAAGTCATAATCTCCTTTCCTGCATGGAAGAGACATTTCCACCTTTTCCTCCATATCCTCTTAGCTCTTTGCATTTGGGTCAAAAGACCTAAAAAGGCCATTTCTCATTTCCATCTTGTATTCCATTGTTTTCTGCCTTGGGATGTCTCTGCATTCATGGCCCTGAGATGCCTCACTAGTCTGGAATGTCCATAGCGAGCCAATCTTATGAATCATAGACTTAGAGAAATTGGAAAGAGCAGAGCTCATTAGGCTGTCATTTCCGCAGTTTCCTCCACTGACCTGGATGTCTTCCCACTGACTTGATTCTGTGCTTCTCTGTTCCATCATCCCACTGGGTTTTGAGGTTCTGTCTACACAGTCTCACAAAGGTGAAGAAAAAAGGCATGAATCTGAGTAATCCAAGCAAAACTCCATTATTGTCTCAGTTATTTGTACATCCTAGTATAAAACACTATTTCAGTACAAGGCTTCAGGATAATTCCCTCTAATAGATGTCACAGAACTGGAGATGAAAAGTGTCTTGCAGCTCATCTGTTCAAAGACCTGCTCCTTTTTTGGTTTATAGCTTTAATGAGATTTAATTGACAGATATTAACCTGCATTATTTGTATGCCATGTAAAAAAAAGGGGGTGGTACAATTTGCTATGTCATGACATATACATACCTTCATGAAACTATCACTGCCATCTAGTTTTCTATCACTCCCTAAAATTTCCTTTGGGCCCTTTGTATTTCCTCACTCCATCCTCTCCCCAATTTCCCCAGGCAACCACTGATCTGCTATCTGTTACTATGTAGTTCTATATAGTTTGTATGTTCTACAATTTTATATATATGGAATAACACAGTACGCATTTTTGCTAGATTCTTTCACAAAGAATAATCATTTTGAAATCATTCATGTTATTGTATGTATTAATAGCATCATATGTATCAGTAGGTTGTTTTTACTTTTTGGCTATTGTACAAAATGCTGCTATGAACACTTACGTACAAACTTTATTATATATCTTCAATTATCTTGGGTATATGCCTATGAATATTTACCTGGGTCATGTTAACTTTTTAAATTTAAATATACTTGACATACAATATTATATTAGTTTGGGGTGTACAACCTAATGACTTGACATTTACATACCTTATAATGCTTAACTTTTTGAGGAACCCCCAAACTGTTTCCCAAAGCAGCTATTCTATTTTATAATCCCACCAGTTAAAAGTGTGGTTCTGTTTTGTTTTTCGTCTCACCATTTTATTATTCATCTTTTTTATTTTAGCCACCCTAGTGATGTGAAGTGATACCTCACTGTGGTTTTGATTTGTATTTCCCTAATGATTATGGATACTGAGCATCTTTTTATGATTTTATACATCTTCTTTGAAGAATTATCTATTCAAGTCCTTTGCCTACTTTTAAAATTGAGATAGAATTCAAGTAACATAAAATACACCACCTTAAAGTATACAACACAGTGGTTGTTAATATTTTCACTAAGTTGTACAACCATCATCACCTAATTCCTGAATACTTCCAAAGCCCCCTAATTCCAAGCTACATATAAGCAGTCAGTTCCAATCCACTCCTCTATCTACCCCCAAATAGTTTACATCTAAATGAATTTGCCTCCTGATACATTTTGTGTAGATGAAATCATATAATATGTGACCTTTTATTGCTTCTTTTATTTAGCATAATGTTTTCAAGGTTCATCATATTTCAGTACATTGTTTCTTTTTATGGCTGAATAATATTTCACTGTATGGATGGATATACTACAGTTGCTTATCTATTCATCAGCTGATGGACATTTCACTTGTTACTTTTGGACTATTATGCATAATGGTGCTATGAATATTTGTGCATAAGTGTTTGTGTGAATATGTTTTTAGTTCTCCTGGGTATGTATATATATACCTAGGACTGGAATTGTTGGATCATAGAGTAACTCTATGATTAACTTTGTGAGGAATTGCCTAAGAGCGTACGAGAGCAGCTGCACCTTTTTATAGTCCCACCAGCAATGTATGAGAATTACAATTTTTCTACATTTCCCCCAAACACTTATTTTTTTTTAATATTTTATTTATTGATTTTTAGAGAGAGGGGAGAGAAAGAAAAGGGGGAGGAGCAGGAAGCACCAACTCCCATATGTGCCTTGACCAGGCAAGCCCAAGGCCTCGAACCGGCAACCTCAGTGTTCCAGGTCGATGCTCTATCCCACTGTGCCACCACAGGTCAGGCCCAAACACTTATTTTCCATTTTTGTTTTAATTAAAAGAATCCTAGCTGAGATGACATCAGCGTAATGGTGCGGTAGGAAGCAATACCGATAAATCTCCCCCAAAACTCAACAAGATCTTCAACCAGAAACAGAAAAACCTATCCTTGGAGCATCCAGATGTTTCGCAATACACCCGAAGGTATGGTCGAGCGAAAAATTGGCTAAATATATAATCAAACCCCAAAGGAAATAGGGAGTAAGAAATGCTCCGCTTTCCTCACTAACCTTAACAGGGCGGCTTTCAATGGGAACTGAGAATACAGAAACTGAGGCGGGTAAAGGGGGTGAATAGATCCAGGCCATGGCACAAACGGCCGAACCAGGCTGTAGCACGGAGATCCAAGCCGAGGAAAAACTGTTCCTGTAGCAACCCGGGCAATACAAGCTAAGACTCGTGCCAAACCCAGACAAAGAAAGACAAGTGGGGCAGCCATTTTCCCCAATCTCCTGGTCGGCGTGCGCAGATAGTGGGTGAGAGATTCCTCCGACTGCCTCAGCAGTGGGTGCTCGTGTTATCCCACAGAGAGGCAGAGTCAGAGGTCTTTGTGTGGGCCGAAAGCGGAATCTCCGGGCCACCTCAGTGTCCTGAGGGAGCCGCACATGGGGAGGGAGTGAGGGCCAATTCCAACGCTGCAACTTTTCCGTGCGGGAGGGGGTTTCACTCAGAGAGTGAGACTTCCGGCCTGATATCCTAGTCTGCGCATGCAGATAGTGAGCGAGAGTTTCCTCCAAGTGCCCCAGGAGTGGGTTCCCACCCATGTTACCGGACAGAGTGGCAGAGCCAGAGGTCTTTGAGTGGGCAGAAGCCCCGCCTGATTATGCTAGCAGCTCTGACTGACTGAGCCTTACCCAGAGCCCTGTGCTGAGTGGGAATAGAGTGGGGAGTGGCCAGCTCTTTGAGCCTCTAACTACCCAGGCAGAGGCAGCAGCAACCCCATAGCTGGATTATCAGGCTACTAATTGAGGAAGGAAAGACTAGGAGAGAGGCTCCAGGGACACGGACTCTCTCACTGTTGGAGCTTATAAATGCTAATGAGCCTCGACTGCCAACGAGACTGAACCACAATACATGACATCGCCGTAGAGACTTATCAACTGCAAACCTCTACCTGAGCGTGCCAAAGGGGCAGAACCCAGGGTACAGAGTCACCGACCAGGAAGAGGGAGAGAAAAGAAAAAGCAAGAAGATAATCTCTCAAAATCAAGAATAATCTGCAGACTTTATAACCTATTCCATTTTATTATATTTGTTCATTTCTTTCTCTTATATTCATTCTTGATTTTTTTTCTTTTTTTCCTCCTCCAATTTGGTCATTTAACTCTCTGCCAGTCTTACTCTCTCCTCTCCTTGAACTACACTACCCATAAGTGTTACATCTCCCATTATCTTTTCTTTCCTCTTCCTTTCTCTCTATGAGGGTTGCACTCCAAAACCCTTAACTCTCTCTTTCTCTCCTCTTTTTTCTTTTTTCTTCTTTTAGTGGTATCCTCTTCTCTCTCTCTCTCTCTCTCTCTCTCTCTCTCTCTCTTTCTTTTCTGCATCTATATTAGTTTCTTCCTTTCTCCTTTACGTCTCCTCTCATTCAAATCTCAATAACAAACAAATTATCTTATCTGGGATTCAAACTTATGTTTGTGGATTTTGGGGTTTTTTTTACTTCATCTTTTTAACTCACTAGCAGTGCTCCCATCCCTGGCTCTCCATTTTATCTAGTTCTTGTTCCACTAAATACAATAGTAATTTTTTAAATTGTCCCCCCATGTTCCTGTTTCCCTCTTATTCCTCTCATCATAACTCTTAGTCAACCAACACCTAAAAGCAAATCATTTTATTCTTGACCCAAATTTTTTCCTTATTTGCTTTTTGTGGGTCCATACCCCCTTTTTTTTTCTGTTTTTTTTTTTTTTTGCCCCTTTATTACTTCTCCCCAATTCAGGCCCTCCAGTACAGGCATTGTTTGTTCTATTTAGTACAATATAAATCACAGTTCATCACAAAATTTTCTCAAGAAAGAGGGGAGAGGCGAGGAGAGGAAAAAAGGAGGGGGGGAATAATTTCCTTTTTTTAAAAAAAATTTTATTTTATTTTATTTTTCTTTATTTAATTAATTTTTTTTTAAAAAAAAACCTCTTCGATTTTTTATTTTTATTTTTTTAACTTTTTATTCTTTATTAAATCTCATTAATACTATCAACAAAACCACCCTCAGATGCCATTAAGGAAGAGATAATCGAATATCATGGATACAAAAGAAAGAGAGGTAACACAGATAGATGAGGAAAAATCTATGGAGAAGAAATTTAATATATTGGAAACCTTAGAGTTAAACGACAGAGAATTTAAAATAGAAATCCTAAAAATACTCAGAGATATACAAGAAAACACAGAAAGGCAATTTAGGGAGCTCAGAAAACAACTCAATGAACACAAAGAATATATTTCCAAGAAAATTGAAACTATAAAAACAAATCAGAGATGAAAAACTCAATTCACGAGCTGAAAAACGAGGTAACAAGCTTAGCTAATAGAACAGGCCAGATAGAAGGTAGAATTAGTGAAATAGAAGACAAGCAACTTGAGGAACAACAGAGAGAAGAAGAAAGAGACTTAAAAATTTAAAAAAATGAGATAGCCCTACAGGAATTATCTGACTCCATCAAAAAGAATAACATAAGAATAATAGGTATATCAGAGGGAGAAGAGAGAGAAAATGGAATGGAGAACATACTCAAACAAATAATAGATGAGAACTTCCCAAGCCTGTGGAAAGAACTAAAGCCTCAAATTCAAGAAGCAAACAGAACTCCGAGTTTTCTTAACCCCAACAAACCTACTCCAAGGCACATCATAATGAAATTGGTACAAACCAACGACAAAGAAAAAATTCTCAAGGCAGCCAGGGAAAAGAAGAATACAACATATAAAGGAAGGCCCATTATATTATCATCCGATTTCTCAACAGAAACTCTAAAAGCTAGAAGAGAGTGGACCCCAATATTTAAAGTCCTGAAAGAGAGGAACTTTCAGCCACGAATACTATACCCATTAAAGCTATCCTTCAAATATGAAGGAGAAATAAAAATATTCACAGATACAGAAAAGATGAGGGAATTTATCATCAGAAAGCCCCGACTCCAGGAATTACTAAAGGGGTTTCTCCAATCAGATACAAAGAACAAAAAAAAAAAAAAAAAAAAAAAAAAAAAACAAAAACAAAAACAAAAAAACAAACCCACAAGTAAAAGCTCTGAGAAGAACACAATAAAATCAAATTTGAACTGTGACACAAAAAGAAAGGGGGAGGAGAGGACAGAGATTAAAAGTAGCAAAGGACAATGGAGTGCAAAAGTACTCACAAAATAGTGCACTACAATGAACAGGGTAGGAACCCTTTTCATTACTTAAAGGTAACCACCATTGAAAAAAACACCACAGAAGAACATGATTTTTAAAAGATAGCAACAGAGGAAAGATGTATGGAATACAAGCAAATAAAAACAAAAGATAGAAAGATGAAAGAGAAGGATCAAACAAGACACAAAACTAACAGAAAGCAATCTATAAAATGGCAATAGGGAACTCACAAGTGTCAATAATTACACTAAATGTAAATGGATTAAACTCACCAATAAAAAGGCACAGAGTAGCAGAATGGATTAAAAAAGAAAATCCAACTGTATGCTGCCTACAAGAAACTCATCTAAGTAACAAGGATAAAAACAAATTTAAAGTGAAAGGCTGGAAAACAATACTCCAAGCAAATAACATCCGAAAAAAAGCAGGCGTTACAATACTCATATCTGATAATGCTGACTACAAGACAGCAAATGTACTCAGAGACAAAAATGGCCATTTCATAATGGCCAAGGGGACACTGAATCAAGAAGACATAACAATTCTTAATATATATGCATCAAACCAAGGAGCACCAAAATATATAAGACAGCTACTTATTGACCTTAAAACAAAAACTGACAAAAATACAATCATACTTGGAGACCTCAATACACCGCTGACGGCTCTAGATCTGTCATCCAAACAGAGAATCAACAAAGATATATTGGCCTTAAACAAAACACTAGAGCACCTGGATATGATAGACATCTACAGGACATTTCATCCCAAAGTGATTGAGTATACATTTTTCTCCAGTGTACATGGATCATTCTCAAGAATTGACCATATGTTGGGCCACAAAAACAACATCAGCAAATTCAGAAAAATCGAAGTTGTACCAATCATATTTTCTGATCATAAAGCCTTGAAACTAGAATTCATCTGCAAAAAAGAGGAAAAAAATCCCACAAAAATGAGGAAACTAAATAACATACTTTCAAAAAATGAATGGGTCAAAGAAGAAATAAGCGCAGAGATCAAAAGATATATACAGACAAATGAAAATGACAATACCACATATCAGAATCTATGGGATGCAGCAAAAGCAGTGATAAGAGGGAAGTTCATATCACTTCAGACATATATGAACAAACAAGAGAGAGGCCAAGTGAACCACTTAACTTCACACCTTAAGGAACTAGAAAAAGAAGAACAAAGACAACCCAAAACCAGCCGAAGAAAGGAGATAATAAAAATCAGAGCAGAAATAAATGAAATAGAGAACAGAAAAACTATAGAAAAAATTAATAAAACAAGGAGCTGTTTCTTTGAAAAGATCAACAAAATTGACAAACCCTTGGCAAGACTTACCAAGGAATAAAGAGAAAGAACTCATATAAACAAAATCCAAAATGAAAGAGGAGAAATCACCAGGGACACCATAGATATACAAAGAATTATGGTAGAATACAATGAAAAACTTTATGCCACTAAATTCAACAACCTAGAAGAAATGGATAAATTCCTAAAAAAAATACAACCTTCCTAGACTGAGTCAAGAAGAAGCAGAAAGCCTAAACAGACCTATTAGTAGAGAAGAAAT
Source organism: Saccopteryx leptura (assembly GCF_036850995.1). NCBI lineage: Eukaryota > Metazoa > Chordata > Mammalia > Chiroptera > Emballonuridae > Saccopteryx > Saccopteryx leptura. The sequence continues at coordinate 124,351,348 of NC_089516.1, forward strand.
AGAAAAAACCGTTAAAAACCTCCCTAAAAATAAAAGTCCAGGACCAGACGGCTCTACGAGCGAATTTTATCAAACATTCAAAGAAGACTTGGTTCCTATTCTACTCAAAGTCTTCCAAAAAATTGAAGAAGAAGCAATACTACCAAACACATTTTATGAGGCCAACATAACCCTCATACCAATACCAGGCAAGGATGGCACAAAAAAAGAAAACTACAGACCAATATCTCTAATGAATACAGATGCTAAAATACTAAACAAAATACTAGCAAATCGAATACAACAACATATTAAAAAATAATACATCATGATCAAGTAGGATTCATTCCAGAATCTCAAGGATGGTTCAACATACGTAAAACGGTTAATGTAATACACCATATCAACAAAACAAAGAACAAAAAACACACGATCTTATCAATAGACGCAGAAAAGGCTTTCGATAAAATACAACACAATTTTATGTTTAAGACTCTCAACAAAATGGGTATAGAAGTAAAATATCTCAACATGATAAAGGCCATATATGATAAACCATCAGCTAACATCATATTAAATGGCACAAAACTGAAGGCTTTCCCCCTTAAATCAGGAACAAGACAGGGTTGTCTGCTCTCTCCACTCTTATTTAATGTGGTACTAGAGGTTCTAGACAGAGCAATCAGACAAGACAAAGAAATAAAAGGCATCCATATTGGAAAAGAAGAAGTAAAGTTATCACTTTTTGCAGATGATATGATCCTATACATCGAAAACCCCAAAGAATCCACAAATAGGCTACTAGTAACAATAAACCAATACAGTAAGGTCACAGGATACAAAATTAACATACAGAAGTCAATAGTCTTTCTATATGCCAACAGTGAAACACTTGAGAATGAACTCAAAAGAATAATCCCCTTCTCGATTGCAACAAAACAAATAAAATACCTAGGAATAAACATAACAAAGAATGTAAAGGACTTATATAATGAAAACTATAAACCCTTGTTAAAGGAAATCGAAAAAGATATAATGAGATGGAAGAATATTCCTTGTTCTTGGTTAGGAAGAATAAATATAATCAAAATGGCCATATTACCCAAAGCAATATACAAATTTAATGCAATTCCCATCAAAATTCCAATGACATTTTTTAAAGAAATGGAACAAAAAATCATCAGATTTATATGGAACTATAAAAAACCCCGAATAGCCAAAGCAATCCTAAAGAAAAAGAATGAAGCTGGGGGCATTACAATACCTGACTTCAAACTATATTATAGCGCCACAACAATCAAAACAGCATGGTATTGGCAGAAAAATAGACACTCAGACCAATGGGACAGAATAGAAAGTCCAGAAATAAAACCACATATATATAGTCAAATAATTTTTGATAAAGGGGCCAAGAACACACAATGGAGAAAAGAAAGCCTCTTCAATAAATGGTGCTGGGAAAACTGGAAAGCCACATGCAAAAGAATGAAACTGGACTACAGTCTGTCCCCCTGTACTAAAATTAACTCAAAATGGATCAAAGATCTAAACATAAGACCTGAAACAATTAAGTACATAGAAAAAGACATAGGTACTAAACTCATGGACCTGGGTTTTAAAGAGCATTTTATGAATTTGACTCCACAGGCAAAAATTAATGAATGGGACTACATCAGACTAAGAAGTTTTTGCTCAGCAAGAGAAACTGACAACAAAATAAACAGACAGCCAACTAGATGGGAAATGATATTTTCAAACAGCAGCTCAGATAAGGGACTAATATCCAAAATATACAAAGAACTCATAAAACTCAAAAACAAACAAACAAACAATCCAATAAAAAAACGGGAAGAGGACATAAACAGACACTTCTCCCAGGAAGAAATACAAATGGCCAACAGATATATGAAAAGATGCTCATCTTCTTTAGTTATTAGAGAAATGCAAATCAAAACTGCAATGAGATACCACCTCACACCTGTTAGATTAACTATTATTAACAAGACAGGTAATAGCAAATGTTGGATAGGCTGTGGAGAAAAAAGAACCCTCATACACTGTTGGTGGGAATGTAAAGTAGTACAACCATTATGGAAGAAAGTATGGTGATTCCTGAAAAAACTGAAAATAGAACTACCTTATGACACAGCAATCCCTCTACCGGGTATATACCCCCAAAACTCAGAAACATTGATACGCAAAGACACATGCAGCCCCATGTTCATTGCAGCATTGTTCACAGTGGCCAGGACATGGAAACAACCAAAAAGCCCATCAATAGATGACTGGATAAAGAAGATGTGGCACATATACACTATGGAATACTACTCAGCCATAAGAAATGATGACATTGGATCATTTACAGCAAAATGGTGGGATTTTGATAACATTATACGGAGTGAAATAAGTAAATCAGAAAAAACCAGGAACTGCATTATTCCCTACGTAGGTGGGACATAAAAGTGAGACTAAGAGACATTGATAAGAGTGTGGTGGTTACGGTGGGAAGGCAGAGAGGGAAAGGGAAAGGGGGAGGGGGAGGGGCACAAAGAAAACTAGATAGGTGACAGAGGACAATCTGACTTTGGGTGATGGGTATGCAACATAATTGAATGACAAGATAACCTGGACATGTTATCTTTGAATATATGTGTCCTGATTTATTGATGTCACACCATTAAAAAATAAAATTATAATAAAAAAATAAAGATCTGATAAACAAAAGAAAAAGAATCCTAGTGGGTGTGAAGTATTATCTTATTGTGGCTTTGATGTGTATTTTCCTGATGATTAATGATGTTTCATGTGCTTGTTGGCCATTTGTGTATCTTCTTTGAAGAAATGTGTATTCAGATCCTTTGCCCATTTTTTTTTTTTTACTTATTTGTCATTTTATGGTTGAGTTGTAAGTGTTCTTTTTACATTGTGAGAATCGAGGCTCTTATGAAATACATAACTTACAAATATTTTCTCTCATTCTGTGCATGGCCTTTTCACTTTCTTGATAGTGTCTTTTGATATACAAAAGGTTTAAATTCTAATTAAGTTTAATTTATCTATATTTTCTATGGTTATTTTTGGTTTCATATCTAAGAAACAATTACCAATTCAAGGGTACACAAAATTACAACTATGATTTCTTCTAATAAATTTATATTTTTACCTCTTAGTTTCAGGTCTACAACCTATTTTGAGTTAATTTTTATGTATGGTGTAAAGGAGACCAACTTCATTCTTTGGCATGTGGATATTCATTTGTCCCAGCACCATTTGTTGAAAAGAAAATTATCTGCCCCACTGAAATGCAAACAGTATTGTTTTTAAATTTAAATTTCCAATTGTTTTTGTTGCTGATATATAGAAATAAAATTAATCTTGTATTTTGTAACCTTGATAAAGTCACTTATTAGTTGTAGCATTCTTGTAAATTCCATTAGATTTTCTACATAAATGATTGTACTATCTGCAAATACAGTTTCACATCTTCCTTTCCTATTGAGTTGCCTTTTATTTCATTTTGCTGACTTTTTGCACTGGCTAGAATTTCCAATAAAATGTTGAATAAAGGCAGACATTCTTGTCTTGCTCATGATATGAGGAGAAAAAAAATCCAGTAGTTTACCATTAAATGTTATGTTAAGTGTAGGTTTCTTATAACACCATTCATCAAGTTCAGGAAGCTTCCCTCTATTTCTAGCTTGCTGAAAATTTTCTTTAAGAATGGATGTTGAATTTTGTCATATCCTTTTATTGCATCTATTAAGATAATCATATGGGCATTTTTTAAGCGGAAGACTTGATTTTTTAATAGTATTCCAAATTTGCCTTATTGCGGTAAACCCCACTGGATCATGAGTGTATTCTCATTTTTTATACTGTTAGATTTGATTTGTTAAAAGTTTTGCATCTGTATTTATGAGAGATATTGGTCTATAGATTTCTTATATATTTTTGTGGTTTTTACCAGGGTAATGCTAATAAACATAGACAACTTTCTGGAAGACTTTGTATAGGATTGGTATTACTTCTTTAAATGCCTTGTAGAATTCTCCAGTGAAGCCATCGGGCCCTGAAGTTGTTTTATAGTAAGGTATTTAACTATAAATTTTATTTCTTTAATAGAGGGATATTCACAGTGCCTATTTCCTCTTGAGTACCTATTTCTTGTCTTTCAAGAAATCTGTCCATTTCATCTAAGTTGTCAAATGTATTGTCACACAGTTGATCATAATATTCCCTTGGTATTCTTTTAATATCTGTCGAATCTGTAGTTATATCACCTGTCATTCCTGATATCTGTAATTTATGTCTTCTGTCTTCTTTTCCTGATCAGTCTGACTAGAAATTTATCAATTTTATCAGTCTTCTCAAAGAACGAGCTTTTGTTTTCATTTATTTTCTCTATTATTTCTAGTCTATTTCTTCAATTCTACTCTGATCTTGATTATTTCCTTTCTTATACTTACTTTGGTTTAATTTGTTCACTCTTGTCTAGTTTCTTATTATGGAAGCAGAAAATAATTGAGACCTTTTTTTTTCTTTTCTAATATAGGCATTTAGTGCCATTGTGTTGTGTTTTATTTTTACTCATTTTTAAATATTTTCTAAAGTTCCTTTTAATTTCTTCTTTGCCCCATGGATTATTTAGAAGTGTGTGATTTAGGTTTTGTTTTTGTTTTGTTTTATTTTGTTTTGTTTTTGAGAGAGAGGGAGAGGAGGATGAGAAGCATCAACTTGTAGTTGCTTTCATTTTAGCTGTGCATTGATTGCTTCCATTATGTGCCTTGACTGAGGCTAAGCCAGCATCCCTTTGCTCAAGCCAGAAACCTTGGGCTTTCCATGCCAGTGACTTTGGGTGTCAAGCTGGAGAGCTTTGTGGTTCTGTGGACGATTTCCCGCTCAGGCCAGCAACCACACGCTGACAAGTCGGCGCTCAGAGCCAGCGACCTCAGCAGTCTGGGGTTGGGTTGATGCTTTATCCACTGCACCACCAACAGTCAGGCTTAGTTTTGAGATATTCAAAAAACCTTCTTAGGTCTGTTATTGGCTTCTAATTTAAATCCATTGTAGTCAGAGAAAATACCTTGTATAACTTGGATTCTTTTAAATTTTTTGAGATGTATTTTGTGGCTGCAATATGGCCTATCTGTCTTGGTAAATGTGCTGTACGCCTTTGAAAAGAATATGTATTCTGCTGTTGTGAGGTGGAATATTTTATAAATATCAACTGGGCCTCGTTGGTTGTTAGTGTTATTCATGTCTTCTATACCCCTGTGAATTTCTGTTTATCCATTCTATCAATTTTTTATTAATTTTTATTTATTGTGTTTATATGGATTCAAGTGTCCCACCAAATATAACTCCCTCACCCTCCACCCTTGTGTCCCCCTATACAACCCCTTTCCCCCCACAACACCCTCCCCCCTTCCCTCTAGGATTTGCTGTCCTGCTATCTATATCTCTGTGTTATGTATATATAATTTCACAAATTCCTTTACCTTCTCTAATCCCATCCCCTCATCCCCTTTCCCTCTGACAGCTGACCCTCTGCTCCCTGTGATTCCGCATCTGCCTCTATTCTGTTCCTCAGTTCACTTTCTTCATTAGATTCCACATATAAGTGAGATCATATGATATTTGTCTTTCTCTGCCTGGATTACTTCACTTAGCATAATAGTCTTCAGGTCCATTCATGCCATCGCAAAAGGTAAGATTTCCTTCTTTTTCATGGCCGCATAGTATTCAATTGTGTATATGTACCACAGTTTTTTAATCTACTCATCCACTGACAGACACTTGGGCTATTTCCAGATCTTGGCTATTGTAAACAATGCTGCAATAAACATGGGGGTCCATATCTTCTTTTGAATCAGTGATTTCATGTTCTTAGGATATATTCCTAAAAGTGGGATAGCTGGGTCTAAAGGTAGCTCCATTTTCAATTTTTTTTGAGGAAACCCCATACACTTCTCCAAAGTGGCTGCACAAGTCTGTATTCCCACCAGAAGTGCAGGAGGGTTCCCTTTTCTCCATACACCCACCATCACCTATTGTGTGTTGTTTTGTTGATGAGCGCTATTCTGACAGGTGTGAGGTGGTATCTCATTGTGGTTTTAATTTATATTTCTCTAATGATTAGTGATGTTGAACATTTTTTTGTATGCCTATTGACCATCTGTATGTCCTCTTTGGAGAAGTGTCTGTTCAGTTCTTTTTTCCATTTTTTAATTGAATTGTTTACCTTCCTGGCGTTGAGTTTTTCAAATTCTTTATAAATTTTTGTTATTAATCCCTTATCAGATATATTGGTGAATATGTTCTCCCATTGTGTGGGTTGGCTTTTTATTTTATTCACTTTGTCTTTAGCTGTGCAAAAGATTTTTAGCTTGATATAGTCCCATTTGTTTATCCTGTCCTTTATTTCACTTACCCGTGGAGATAAATCAGCAACGATATTGCTACAAGAGATGTCAGTGAGTTTACTTCCTATGTTTTATTCTAAGATGCTTATGGTTTCACGGCTTACATTTAAGTCTTTTATCCATTTTGCATTTATTTTTGTGTATGGTATAAGTTGGTGGTCTAGTTTCATTTTTTTGCATGTGCCTCTCCAATTTTCCCAACACCATTTGTTAAAGAGACTGTCTTTACTCCATTGTAAGCTCTTACTTACTTTGTCAAATATCAATTGGCCATAAAGGTGTGGGTTTATTTCTGGATTTTCTGTTCTGTTGCATTGATCTGTATGCCTGTTCTTATGCCAGTACCAGGCTCTTTTGAGTACAATGGCATTCTATCAATTATTGAGTGATGAGTGTTGAATTATCCAACTACAATTATTGACTTTTCTGTTTCTACTTATAGTTCTGTCAGCTTTCGTTTCACGTATTTTGAAGCTCTATTATTAGGTGCATAAATACTTAGGATTGTTGTCCTCTTGACGAATTGACCTTCTTTAACTTTGGTAATAATAATTTTTGCTTTAAAATCTATTTTATCTTGTATTAATATAGCCATTCCAAATTTCTTCTCATTAGCATTCATATGCTATACCTTTTTCCCATAGTTGTACTTTCTCAATCTATTTTTTAACTTTATACTTAAAATGCTTTACTTGTAGGCAGCATATAATTGGTTCTTTTTTTTTTTTTTTTTTTTTTTTACAGAGACAGAGAGAGAGTCAAGGAGAGGGATAGACAGGGACAGACAGACAGGGATGGAGAGATGAGAAGCATCAATCATTAGTTTTTCGTTGCGCGTTGCAACACCTTAGTTGTTCATTGATTGCTTTCTCATATGTGCCTTGACCGCAGGCCTTCAGCAGACCGAGTAACCCCTTGCTTGAGCCAGCGACCTTGGGTCCAAGCTGGTGAGCTTTGCTCAAACCAGATGAGCCTGCGCTCAAGCTGGTGACCTCGGGGTCTCGAACCTGAGTCCTCCACATCCCAGTCCGACGCTCTATCCACTGCGCCACTGCCTGGTCAGGCATATAATTGGTTCTTGATTTTATATCTAATCTTACAACCTCTGCCTTTTATTAGTGTTTTTAAACCATTCACATGTCATTTGATTGTTGATGTAGTTGGATTTAAATTTATCATTTGGTTATTTGTTTTCTACTTGACTCATCTGTTCTGTTTCCTTATTTATTTTATTCTGCCCTTTTTGGGACTACTTTAAAATTTTTACAATCTCATTTTATTGCATGTATTGTTACTTTACTGATTACTTTTAGTTTTAAACATCCTTAATTTATCTTAGTTGATCTTCAAATGATATATACCACATCACATATAGTAAAAAGACTTTACAATTGTATAGGCCCTTTTTCTCACCTCCTAACTTTTGTGCTATTGTTGTCATACATTTTACATTTACATATATAATAAACTCCACACATTATTATTATTTTTGCTTGAACCATGAACTATGAAAGATATTTAAATAATTTTTAAAAATCTAATATATTTATACATGTATTTACTATTTCTTGTACTTTTCCTTCCTTTGTATAGATCCATATTTTCATCTGTTATCATCTTCCTTCCATTTCTTGTAGTATGTGTGTGCTGGTGATGAATTCTTTCAGCTTTTGTATTACTGAAATGTCTTTGGCCTTCCTTTTTGAAAGACATTTTTTGCCTGATATAGAATCCCTGGTTGAAAGTCTTTTTTTCAGTTCTTTCTTTATTTTTATTTCTTTTTCCAGGTGAGAAGAGGGGAGATAGACAGACAGACTCCCACATGTTCCCCGACCAGGATCCACCCAGCAACCCCCATCTGGAGCCGATGCTCTGCCCATCTGCAGCCATGCTTGCAACCCAGCTATTTTTAGCACCTGAGGCAGAGGCCTCAAGGAGCCATCCTCAATGCCCAGGCTGATGTCCTCAAACCAATTTGAGCCATGTCTGTGGGAGAGGAGGAGTAAGAGAGAGAGAGCATGGGGAGGGGGTGTTGGAGAAGCAGATGGTTACTTCTCCTGTGTGCTCTGACTGGTAATCGAACCTGGGACATTCACATGCAGGGCCGAACACTACCACTGAGTCAACTGGCCAGGGATTTTTCAGTTCTTTAAGTATTTTGCCCCACAGTCTTCTTACTTGCATTATGTACAATGATAAATCTTACCTTTGTTTCTCTGTACATATTCTCCTTGCCTAAAATATAGTTCTGCCACTTCTTTGCCTGGCAAACTACTTCTCATGCTTCAAGAGTCAGTTTGAAAGTCATATGTCTTTTTCCTCTGACTGCAGTTAAATTGTTCTCTTTATCTCTGGTTTTAAGCAATCTGATTATTATATGCCTTGGTGTAGACTTCTTGTTGCTTGTAGTTTGAATACTTGGAGTCTGCCAAGTTCCTTGGATCTCTGGGTTTATAATTTTCATCAGATTTGGAAAATGATTGGTCATTATTTCTTCAATCATTGTTCTGTCCCCTCATGTCTTTTTTTCTCCTTCAGAAAGTCCAATTATATTTACATTAAGCCACTGAGTTTTTCCTACAGCTCGCTGTTTATGGTTTTTTTTCTTTTTTTTTTTCATAGGTGTGTTTTATCTTAAATTGTTTCTGTTGCTATGATTCAGGTTCACTAGGCTTTTCTTCTGCATTGTCTAATCAGCCATTAACCCCATCCAATGTATTTTTTACATCACATGTGGTAGTTTTCACCTGTGTAAGTTTGATTTGAGTATTTAAAAAATGTCTCTTCCATGTCTCTAACTTTTTGAACATATGGTATGCAGTTATAATAACTGCTTTAATACTACTGTTGCTGATTCTAACTTCTTTGTCATTTCCTGTTTGATTTCAATTAATTGATTTATCTGCTCCTAATGGGCCATAGTTTCTAGCTCTGTCCATGCCAAGCAACTTTTATGAGAAGCATCAATTCATAATTTTAGCATTTTCAGTTGTTCATTGATTGCTTTTTCATATGTTCCTTGACTGAGGGGCTCCAGCCAAGCCAGTGATCCCTCACTCAAACCAGCAACCTTGGGATTCAAGTCTGACTTTTGGGCTCAAGCCAGTGACCATGGGGTCATGTGTATGATCCCATGCTCAAGCTGGTGACCTCATGGTTTCGACCTGGGTCCTCAGTGTCCCAAGTCAATGCTCTCTTTCCACTGTGCCACCACTGAGTCAGCATGCCAGGTAACTTTTTATTGGATGCCAGACATTGTGAATTCTACCTTGTTGGGTTTTTTAATAATCTGAAGCTGGAAACGGGGAGAGACAGTCAGACAGACTCCCGCATGCGCCCGACTGGGATCCACCCGGCACGCCCACCAGGCACGCCCCTCTGGGGCGTCCCTCTGTTGCGACCAGAGCCACTCTAGTGCCTGGGGCAGAGGCCAAGGAGCCATCCCCAGTGCCCGGGCCATCTTTGCTCCAATGGAGCCTCGCTGCGGGAGGGGAAGAGAGAAACAGAGAGGAAGGAGAGGGGGAGGGGTGGAGAAGCAGATGGGTGCTTCTCCTGTGTGCCCTGGCCGGGAATCGAACCCGGGACTCTTGCACGCCAGGCTGACGCTCTATCACTGAGCCAACCAGCCAGGGCTTGTTGGGTTTTTTAATATGCCTGTGTTACTATAATCAGAGGTTCTCAACCAGAGTTGATTTTGTTTATCCAGAAACATCCTTGTTACAACTGAAGAATGCTATTGGCATCCAATGAGTAGAGGCCAGGCATGATGATAAACTTCTTACAATGCACTAAACAATGCCTAAAACAAAGAATTATCCAGCTCAAAATGTAGTTGTTGTGAGGTTGAGAAACCCTGCTATAAACGTTCTTGAACTTTTTTCTGGGATTCAGTTAAGTTTCTTGGAAATTGTTTTAGCCCTTTGGGTCTTGCTGTTAAGCTTTGTTAGATGAGACCAGAACAGTGCTCATTTTGTAATAATTTTTCCCAATACCAAAGCAAGACCCTTCTGTGTACTCTACCCAATGTCCTAATTTTAGCTGGTTGGAAATCAGCCCTGTGTGAGTTCAGAGCACCATTCCCTCTATTTGGTATGGTTCTCTCCTCAGCATTTGATGGTTTCTTCACAAATGCTTGTGAACTTACATGGAATTTGTTCTATCCCTGCTTCACCCCCAGCACTCAGCCTATCTCCTCTGGATATCCTAGTAATAACTCACACTCACTATTTCTACTCTCACTGGCACTTCAGACCTACTACTTCTTCTGTATCTCAGTGAATTATGTCAGTCACTGAAGCTACAAATTCAGGAGTCACCCTTCTCTCCTGTCTCCTTAACACCTCATCATTTAATTAGCCAATTTGTTTGTGCCAACATCTCCTGCATTCTGTCCATACTTTTCATTCCCACAGTCCCTACCCTAGCTTGGGCCATAATCATCTCTTGTTTGAACACTTCATAGGTTGGCTCTAACTTTCATCTCCTTCCATTTGTCCTATACACCCTCACCTCAAGTACAACAGAAGTTTGCACTGTTTATCAAGCAGATCATGCCTTTCACAACTCCATGCTTTTGTACATGCCATTTTCTTTGTCTGAAATATAGTTCCTCCATTTATTTGCCTGGAAAAGTACTTCTCATGCTTCAACAGCTAGCCTGAAAGTCATCTCCTTGTCAAGCCCTTCTTTATTTCTTGAGGCATCTATTTACTCCTGCCTCTTCATTCATCTATTGTGTTGTGGTCACAGTTTGTTAGCAATGTTAGTTACATCTTTTTACACTGCTGTCTATCGCCCCTAGGGATCTAGCAATCCCTGTATGTGCTTGCTATGGACTAATTGTGTCCCTCCTCCAAATTCATATGTTGAAGCCTTACCCCCCAATGTGACTGTATCTTGAGACAGGTTTGTTAGGAAGTAATTAAGGTTAAATGGGGTCATAAGGGGAGAGCCCTAATCCCATAGGACTGTGGCCTTATAAGAAAAGGAAGAGAGGCCCTGGCCGGTTGGCTCAGTGGTAGAGCATCGGCCTGGCGTGCAGGAGTCCCGGGTTCGATTCCCAGCCAGGGCACACAGGAGAAGTGCCCATCTGCTTTTCCACCCCTCCCCCTCTCCTTCCTCTCTGTCTCTCTCTTCCCCTTCCACAGCTAAGGCTCCATTGGAGCAAAGTTGGCCCAGGTGCTGAGGATGGCTCTGTGGCCTCTGCCTCAGGTGCTAGAATGGCTCTGGTTGCAACAGAGCAACACCCCAGATGGGCAGAGCATAGCCCCCTGGTGGGCATGCCCGGTGGATCCCGGTTGGGCACATGCGGGAGTCTGTCTGACTGCCTCCCCGTTTCCAGCTTCAGAAAAATACAAAAAAAAAAAAAGAAAGAAACAAAAGAAAAATCTCTCTCTCTCTCTCTCTCTCTCTCTCTCTCTCTCTCTCTCCCATGTGAGAAAAAATGTGGCTGTCTGTAAACCAGGAAGAGACTCTCACCAGAACCTGACCATGCTGGCATCTTGATCTCAGACCTCCAGCCTGCATGACTGTAAGAAATAAATTTCTGTTGTTTATGGTATTTTCTTATGAAAGCCTGAGCCAGCTTAATATATGATGAATGTATTTTTGAATAAATGAGAAAGAAACAGAAGACAGGGAGATGGAATGAATAGGGAGGGAAGTTGTAGTAAGAAAGCAGGAGACAACAAGAGAAGAATAAGAAAAACAGAGAAACCGGAGGAAGGAGACAGAGGATGGGAGTGAGCTCACAAGGGTGCCATTTTTTTTTCAGTAGAGACCATGCCATGCCAAGGGAACCACTGTCAAGATGGAAGCAGATGGGCCCAGACCCCAGGGCTGTGCTGAGCATCCAGTATATTATTTCATATACTGTACAGTTTCCCCCTAGAGTCCTAGAGTAGCCACATTTTGCTTTTTTCAGAAGCTCTGTGTTCTTCAAAAAAGGACCTGATGCCAGGGACCCTTTGGAAGGAGGCACCTTGGGTCTTTGGCTGGGCCACAGCTGGATGCCCTTGATTCCCTGGTCAAAGAAGGCTGCTTGTCTCCACCCAGCTGTGGCAGAGACAAGGGGAGTGTTTACCCAATGGCCCCAGTGTCCTCAAAGGACTCTGCTCTCAGTTACACAGCAAACAGCTGGCTCCGTTGTGGCTGCATCCTAGGCCCGGAGACCCAGAGCCTTGAGTGGTGTTTGAACGTGGACTGTGGGAATGAGTCGTCCATTCTCATCTTACCCCAGTGGGGTTGGGGGAGCTCATTTATGAACTGGGATCTGGCAGGTGGCTATTTAAAAACTCTCATTCTGAAGGAACACCCCCCAAAATGAACACATAGTTTTCTGTCACCCAGCGCTTGTGCAAATTGAGTTCAGACTCTGCCACCCGCAGAGGCAGTCTTTTCAGTAACAAGACGTTTCCTGGCTGGGAACCGGGACAGACAGGCTGCCGGGCAGCAGTGGTGCACAAGGCAGTGTCATCTGGAGCCCGGGAAGCCAAAGGGCTCCATCTGCCCCATGGTGGCAGTGCAGTGCCCGCTGTTGCCCTTGGGCCTGCAATCGCCTCTCTACTCCCCAAGATCCACCCTCTGCACCGCAGTCCCAGCTAGGGGCTGTTGTCTCCCCAGACTGGGTGTGGGCAGCATTTCGCGGTTCCTGTCTGGAGTTGGTGGGAGGTTGTTTGGGCGGAGCAGCTCTCCCTGAGAAGACTGGGGTCCAGGCTCCACCCACCCGGCCCGGCCTATAGGATCAGGGTTACAAGCCAAAATAGGGCCATTTAGAAACCAAACCAGTAATAGAATTGGAACACATTTGATCACTTTGGGGAGGAGTTGGGGGTGGGTAGGGAACTGGTAGAGAGAGTTGCAGGGAGCTGCAGCTTTGAGAGCATTCCCCCTGGTCAATCATCAGTTGCCTGTAATGCTAGCAATCATTGCTAGGTTCAGCCCAGCAGTTAGTTTGGTGCAGGGACATGACAGGGCCATGAGGCCTGGTTCTGTATTCTATTGTCAGAAAGGTCTCCTAGCAAACATTCTGCTAGCCCCAGCTTTCCAGATGAAATGGAGACCTTTGCTATGTTATTGCTATTCATGATGCGTTTTTGGTCCATGCTAAGCCCTTATTTATAATATCTACACTAGGATGCCAAACCATCAACCTGGCAAAAAGCTGAGCCAGTGTTTAGATTGAGACTCGTAGAGGAGTGGTGATTTGCTCCCACCCACGCAGCCACACATTTCCCTGATAACTGGGAGCCCCCCCCCCAAATCCACATTCTGCTGTCTGGCTCCTTGGTGGTACTTTTTAAACATTATCACTTAGAAAAATCACTGGGGTCCTTGTTAAATGCAGATTTTGGTTTAGAAGATCTGGGCGGGGCCTGAGATTCTGCATTCCTCACAAGCTCCCAGGTGTTATAGCTGCTGTCCTGCACCACACCTGGAGAAGCAAGTGGTACAGCAATGCTCTTAACTGCAGCAGCACATTAAAATCACCTGGGGAGCTTAAAACACTTGAACTTCACTGGAAGAGTAAATTTTAAGTGTTCTTACCACAAAAATGAAAGGTAACTGTGAGGTGATGAACATGTTAACTCCATTGTGTAATGATTTCACAATATATGCATATGTTAAATCATCACGTTGCATACCTTTAAAATACATTATGTTGTACAACTAAAATATGTACAACTTTTATTTATCAATCATACTGTAATAAAGCTGGGGGGTACTACTTAGGCCAAACTCCATCCCTAGATAGTCTGCTTAGTCTGATTTAATTGTCTGGAATGGGACTTTTTTTAATTAAACTTTTCCGGTGATTATACTGGGCAGGCAGGATTGAGAGCCACTGGTCTAAGCAGCTGTGAAGAGGGATTTAGGCTGAATCCAGGGACATTGATTCCACATTGAACCCAACTGGAGGGTTCAGTTTACAACCAAGGTTAGGAATTCAGTTTGTGATCAAAGAACATAATTATGTCAAATACTTCATCTTATATCACATTCATTCAATCATCAAACTTTTATTAAGCCATTATATTGTGCTGGGTGCTGTGCTAGCTACTAAGGATTCAAAAGTGAATAAGACAGCCTAATGGTGAATATGAGCAATAATAAAATAATTGCTGAAATAAATGCAAATGTACAATTTGATTAATGCTAGCAAGAATCTGATTTAATGAGTACTTGAGGAAAGGAGGGGCAGGAAGATAATTACCTGCAAGCTGAACAATGAACTGTCACTAACTAGGTGAATGGAGATGGGATGGAGGGAAGGGAGAGTGTTTCAGGCAGAGAGAATGACAGTGGGGGCAGTGTGGCTAGAATGCAAAGTCAAGATGATCATAGGGCACAATAAAGCTTGAGAGGTAGAGAAGTATCTATGTAGAGCAGAAGTTCCCAGAGAATTAAAATCCCCAAGGACCTTTTAAAAATATACCCACTTGGCCTGACCAGGCGGTGGCGCAGTGGATAGAGCGTCGGACTGGGATGTGGAGGACCCAGGTTCGAGACCCGAGGTCACCAGCTTGAGTGTGGGCTCATCTGGTTTGAGCAAAGCTCACCAGCTTGGACCCAAGGTCGCTGGCTCAAGCAAGGGGTTACTCGATCTGCTGAAGGCCCATGGTCAAGGCACATATGAGAAATCAATCAATGAACTAAGGAACCGCAACGAAGAGTTGATGTATCTCATCTCTCTCCCTTCCTGTCTGTCCCTGTCTATCCCTCTCTCTGACTCTCTGTCTCTGAAAAACAAACAAACAAACAAAAAAAACTAACTTGGTTTCCAATTCCAAGATTCAGGTTCCATGGTCTGGGGTAGGACATAGGTAACAATAATCTTTGTTGATTTTTTATTTATTTGTTTGGTTTTTTTCAAGAAAAAGAAGGGAGGGGGGAGAGAAGAGAGATAAGAAACATAAACTCATAGTTGCTTCACTTTAGTTGTTTATTGATTGCTTCTCATATGTGCCTTGACTGGGGGGCTCAAGCCAAATTAGTGACTTTTTGCTCAAGCCAGCAACCTTGAGACCATGTTGATGATCCTGTGCTCAGGCCAGGAACCCCATGCTCAAGCTGGCAAGCCTACACTCAAGCCAATGAGTCTATGCTCTAGCCGGAAACCTTGGGTTTTCAAACCAGGGCCCTTAGTATCTTGGGCCAATGTTCAATCCATTGCATCACCACCAGTCAGGCAATATAGCAGTAATCTTAAAGTCTCCTCAGGTCATTCTAATGCTGAGTCAACAATGAGAATCACTTGATGTAGAGCCACATAATGCTTTGACCTTTACCTTAAGAACCATGGGAAGGCATTGACATGTTTAAGCAGTCAAGTGAAATCAAATTTGTGTATTAAAACTATCAGTCTGGCTGCACACTCTGGGAGCAGAGTGAATGAATGGAGAAGTTATTGCATTAGACCAGGTGAGAGATGATGGTAGCTGAGGCCAGGGTGGTGGTGAAGAGGAGTGGATGAATTCAAGAGCTACTTAGGTGGTAAAATCAGCAGGACTCAATAATAACTTGAACATGGGAAATAGAGAGACAGGGGGACTGTCAAGAATAACTTCCAAGTTAGACAACTGAACAAATCATGTTGCCACAGACATAGAGAACTAGAAGAGGACCACATTTAGAAGGAAGGGCATAAATTTGTTCCAGAGCTAGCTATCAAGTATGCAGTTGAATAAGCTGTCCAAAGCCCAGAAGAGAGATCAGAGCTAGGAATATAAATTTGGGAGCCATAAGGATAAGTATTTAAAGCCAGAGATTGAATGGATCACTTGGGGAAAGGTTGTAGAATGGCAAGAGGAGAAATAGGGGAGGCCTTGAAAAACTCCAATGTTGGATAGCTGCTCTCTCAAGATCCATACTATTGGGCTATGTTAACCTTTTCCCCTCCTAATTGCTGTCATCTTTATCATTCATTAAATACTTTTGATAAAATAGTTCGTGGCTTTCTTCTCTTCCAGAATCTCCCAATTGTCATGGATGACTTCAGTGTTCATATGGACATCCCTTCCAACATCTTGTCCTCTACATTCTTTGATTTCCTTATCTTTAGTGTCTTCTGCACTCATCCTCAAGCTACAGTCTCACAGTCATACCTTGGGCCTTGACATTGCTCTTAATTGTGCCATTTAAAAATTAATCTTTCAAGCCCCATCTCTTTGCTACCTCCACATCTTCCAGTTTGCTTGTTTTAACTGTTCCCATGAGAACTGATCTTCAACCTCTTTAGGATGTGCAGTCTACTGGCCCTTCTAATTTTCCCCACTTTATCAGCCCTCTTCATTTTCTGGCCTGAATTCTACAGCCTGTCATTTCAATACCGTGATAACTAAGCCATCTCCAAAGATTGGCACTGTCATATGTGCTCCCAACAGACCTAGGGTAGGAGGGGTCAAGACTGAGCTCTTCAGTGAATACAGTGGGTAGGCTTCTATGTTGCTGATTAAAATTTATATCTGGATACACTGGTAAACAGGAATGGTGATGCAGGTAAAGGAGTTGCCATTTTGTTTTGAAAATGCACACACTTGCTTTTCATTCTTGCCTGAACAGAAGGCTACTACCCATCTCAAGCTATTAAAATGCCTGGAAGCAGGGCCAGTATGTTCCTTAAAGAAGTAAGCTATGAATCAGCTCAGAGGTTTAAGCAGGTATTCAGACCACTGGTGTTCCAGAATATTGCGTCTTGGGGCATGAAAATATTACATTTACATGAATGGCTGCAAGAGCAAGTGTCTGAGTGATATTGCTTGGGCCTGGGGCTGGAGCTGGGGCTAGAGGTGGGCCAGCTTACCAGCCAAAAAAAAATAGCAAAGGCAAAGGTGAGGAGGTGGGATGTGTGCAGCACTCCCAAGAGACAGTGAGAAATCTAGTTTAGCTGTTATACGGTGGCCAGGAAGGAGTTTGAGACCCTGCTGCCTATCCTGGTCCCATATTAGGTCTACTGCTCATTTGACAAATTCACAGACATATAGGTATAAAAGACGGGATTGATGGGGAAAGGGGTCCCTCACCTGGAAATGATGGCCCACTTAGTCTTGAACATGAAAAATTGTAGGATCCCTTTGGGATAAGTCAGCTGGCTGGGACTTTTGCAACCAGACAGGTATGCTCTGGTCTGGAGCTTTTGGCCTTTTTCCCACCAATGGCCAATCAGCAGTCTGGTGAAGCCTATGGTCCCCTTCTCAGAATAATATTTTTAAATACATAAAATGAAATACAAAGGATACCACAGAAACCAATTATACTAAAGTAGAGCTTTAACATATTTTTAAATTTTGTGATATATGTGCCTCATTATTAGCACATTAAAGAACAAGATCTAGTGATCTGTCTTACAACTACCATAATTTCAAAATAGTGATGAGAATATTGATATTTTAAGAGATATGTTTCATGTGATAAAAAAAAAATGTGTGGTTTCTGTTGGTGGCCAAGTCACAGATCCTCTAATATTATGGTAGATTATTGCCTGCATTCATGATTGAAGGAAATGCTAAAATATAGTATTTAGTTATGTTTTAAATATAGTTTAAAAAGAGAAGAAATAAAGAGCCGTTTTTTACATCCAAGTTCATGAACCCTCAGAATTCTAGCCACAGACTCCTAAGAAGACCGGGGGCCCTAGTTAAGGACCCGCATAGCCTTTTTGGAGCCCCTTTCTGTGAATCACCCTTTGCTTAAAGATCTCTCACTGGAGGTCTCTTTGGTGGGACAGGGGCACGGAGTGGCAGGTGTATGGCTGGAGATTTATTTTCTAAAGCAGCGTGTAGTGCTGCCTTCCCTCCTCTGCACTCTTAGAGCTATATTCTTTGATTTTTTCTTGTGGCAGGTAGGGGAGCTTCCACCTCACATAAGGTTCCTCTTTCAACACATGTTAACTGAGCATCTGCTGTCAGGAATGAATACACACAGAGATACTTATTAATAATAATAACTACCAATTACCAAAGGCTTTCTATATACCAGATACCATATCAGCACTTCACTCATGCATGCATTTATTCATTCAATAAACATGTATTTTCTACTTTACTACATGCCAGGCACTGTCTTAGGGGCTGTGAGGATGGTAGTGAATAAAACACTAAACTCCCTGCTCTCATAAAGTTTATACTTTAATGGAGAGGGCATATGGCACACAAAGTAAATAAGTAAATCATATAGTCTGCCAGCCTATGGAGAAAACAGTCTGTGCTATGGAGAAAAACAAATCAGAGAAAGGGTAGAAAAAGTACCCAGAAAACTGGGTGCAGTCTCAAATGGGTTGATCATGGAAGGTCTCACTGAAGAGGTGGACATTTGAGACTAGACCTGAAGGAAGTGAGGGATGAGCCTTTGCAGGTATTTGGAGGAAGAGCATTCTGAGCAAAGAGAACATCTGGGTAAAGAGCCTGAGGTCTGAACATGGAGGAGGCTGGCAAGACTGGAGGGGAAGCATGAGAGAAAAAGCAGTAGGCGATGGGGCAGTGGGCAAGTGGGAGGAGGGGTGCCAGAAGGTACAGTACTGTGGAGGCCATTGTAGTCATCTTGGCTTTTATTCAGAGCAATATGGGAGGCCATTGGAGAGTTTTAGCAGAGTCCCCCAACAACACTGTTAGGTAATATTATCATTATTTCCATTTGAAAATGAGGGAACTACAGCTCAGAAGAGCTAAGTGACTTGGCTAGTGAGTGGCAAAGTGGAAACATCACACTTCCTCCTCCCTAGCCCTGGGCTCAAGGGCAGGCCAGCAGGTTTCTTACTCCCTTCTGCTACTTCCCAACTGCTGTACCCAAGGATGGTACACTACTCTGCGTACCTCTTTCTTGCTGTATTCACTAACTTCTGCCACTTTACTTATTGAGCACTTGCTTTGTGCCAGCTAGTGTTTTAGATGCAGAGAATAAAATTATGACTAAGAGAAGTCAGCTCCTTGCTCTAATGGAACTTTTATTCTAGTGGGTGAGAGAGACAGGTGTGTAAGATTTTTTTTAAAAAAAATATTCTTTAGTGATAAAAGCCATGCAGAGAGAAGAATGGCTACGTTATAGAAGCTGGGTAGAGAAGGTCTCTCTGAAGGTAACATTTAAATTTATATCTGGAGTAGAACATTCTAGGTAAAGGGAGGTATGTGAGCAAAATTAGAATAAAGGGCAGGAGCATGGGTTATGATGTGGGGAGAGGGTAGGAAACCCAGTGGCAGCATAGGGGCCGGTTCAGGCAGGGCCTTGAGGGTTATGAGCACATGAGAATCCACTGGAGTGTTTGAAGCAAGAAAAAGGAAATGATCTGATTGATGATTTAAGATCATGCTGACTTCATATCTCATAGGGCTGTTGTAAAGAAAAATAGATGTTGGGAAGGGAGGGATAGAGAAAAAGAAAAGATTTAAGGTATGTTTGGAGATAAAAATCAGTTTGACAAGTGTATAGATTAGATGTAGAATGAGAGGGAAAGAGAAAATTGAAAGATAGCTTATAACTTTTTGACTTGAGAAGCTGCATGAATGGCAATGGCATTTACAGACCTGAGGAAGGCTTTGGGCAAACGGCTTTGGAGGAAGGGTTGAGTTCTGTTTTGAACATGTCCGTTTGAGATAGTAATGTCAAACAAGCAATTGGATTCAGGATTCTGCAGTTCTAGAGAGCAGTCTAAACTGAAGGAGAGAGAATTAGACATGTAGAAATATTGCCACCATATATACCCACCTGTGCCAAGCACAGTGCCTGGCATATGGCATATGGCCTAAAACTTTTTGATTGGTTGAATTAATTAATTAATAGATAAAATGTGTTCTTGGAGCTTTGGAATCAGACAGACTTGGGTTAAAATTTAAATCTTTGCTCTGCTACTTACTAGCTTGATCTTGAATGTGCTATTCAACTTTCTGAAGTCTCAGTCTCCTCTTCTATAGAATAAACACAGCAATAATACCTATTCTATAGGGTCATCATGAACAGTATACTAAATACACTATGTAAAGTACATCATAAACACTTGGTAAATTGATGACTGCTATCATATTTGAAGAATAAGGTAGGCCCCAAGAGGGCAAGGCTTGAAGGGACCCTTCAGAGGGCACCCGCAGAGGGTGGGACAGTGTGGCCAGCCTGTTCTGTGACAGGCAATAATGCATAGTGATTAAGTGTCAACCTTTTGAGCCAAACTGCCTGGGTTCAAAATCCTGGCTGAACCACTTACTACCTTAATTAACTTCTCTGTACCCCAGGGTTTATAAAATTATCATTATTTAATCTTTAAAATAGAGTAAATAACAGACCTACCTCATAGGGCTATCATATAGCATTAAACAAGTTCATCCATGGAGAGGGTTGAGAACAGTGCCTGGCTCATCCTAAGGGCTCAATAAATGTTAAATTAGAAGGGAGGGGCCTACAAATAGGTTTCAGCTGGGTCCTTGACCTCCCTCCAGAGAAGAGAGTACTCAGCCCTGGCCGGACAGCAGAGCTTATTTCAAACAGTTATACTCTCCCAATACTCTCCTTCCTACCTTTCTACTCTTCCCCAGCTGCAGCCTTCAAGTTTCTGCAACTCTATGAATAGCTTGTGAGCCTTTGCCAGGGTTAGTATGGAAAAGGCCAACTCCTTCACTCGATGGCTGCAGAAATGTAGCCCCTCTTTCATTCTGGGGGAGGTGTTAGCCACAGGCTACAGGCAAAATAGTCCAGACCCCAAGCTTCTAAAAGCAAAGAGAAATAACCACTGACACAGTCCTAGAGGGGCCCTGGGCTTCTTTTCCATTCAAGTGCTCTCTTTGTTGCTAAGAAGCAAACCTACTCCATCTCCACTGGCACCAGCCTGCCCATTGTTTTTCTAAGAGGCATCCCAAAGCTGAGGGCTAGGGCTACCTCTGTCTTACAGAAATGGTAGCCAGGAGGTGCCATAGCAATGGTAGTATCACATAACCCAAATTCTCCACAGCTAAAGACTCTAGAACAGGGCCCAGGGTCAGGTGTCCTGGGCAGGTGCATAAAGGGACCAAAGGAATCTATTAAAAGCATTTGGTCTGGCTCTTCCCCTGTGTTCAGCTACCTGTGATAAATACTACTCAAGGCCCTGACATCTGAACAGTGGACACAAGGTGAGTCTAAACTAAGTTCCATTTGAGCAAAGTGGTGAGCCTTGTGGATTTTTCCCACAAGGAAGATAGAGCACAGATTTTATACACAGATGGCCCTCCAAGCAAATGGAGATGGATGAGTCTGGTGTAGAAAGGTTTGGAAAGGTCCTTTCTCCAAATGGGAAGAGCCTTTTTGGTACCCTTGAAGCTTTTCCTCTGAACCTGGCCAGTAGACTGCCTGCCTCTGACTTATCCAACCTCTACTTCCTTCCTTTTGTCAGATATCTCCTTGGGGGATTTCTCATCACCTCAGTGCTCACCTTCAATCCCACTGAGCAATAGGAAGGAAGATTCCCCAACTTCATCTTCATCCATGCATTCTTATCTCTCAGCGTGTTGTCTTCTGCTCACTAATTAAGGTTCCAACATCTCAAAGGTTTATCATCACAAAGGAAGTTTTAGAATTAGAGAGGGCTTTCTAAATCATTTCATCATAACATCTTGTTTTTACAAATAATGAAATTGAGGCACAGAGAGGAAAAGTTTCCTGCTCAAGGCCACACAGTAAGTAATTAGCAAGGATACACCCAGGAACCCAGGTGTCCTGACTTTCGACACTACTTTGCACAACCCTACTCTGCTTTCACTAACCTCATTTTTCTGTTGCTGTGTATAAATCCCTTAAACCGTAGTGTCTTATGACAACAGCAATCATTTTATTACACCTTATGGTTCCTGGGGGTCAGGAATTGGGGAAGGGCTCAGCTGGGCAGCCTCGGCTCAGGTTCCCTCCTGAGCCTACAGCTGGAGAGTGACTGGAGCTGAAACTGTAGGACAAGTGAGGATGGGGCTGGCACAGCTGGGAACAGGCCAGGCATCTGTCTCCATGTAGTCCTGAAATTCTCCATGTGAGTTCGTTTGGGCTTCCTCAGAGCATAGTGGTCATCAAACAAATCACAAGGTGGTTCAAGGCCTCAAGAATGAGTGTTCCGCCTGACACTTCCAGTTGAACACATAAAGTATATTATTGTCTAACCACTATGCTATACATCTAAAACTGATACAAAATATTTTTAAAATGTAAATGGTAATTGAAAAAAATTAAAAATAAATTTAAAAGAAACAGAGTGTTCCAGGAAGCAAAGTGGAAGCCAGATCTCCTTTTATAACTTAACTTCCGAAGCCACCTAGCTTTACTTCTGCCATAGTCACAAAGCTAACAAACTTTGGATGGAGGTGGGAGGGAAAGACCGTATACAGCCCCTACATCTCAATGGGGGCAGTGTCCAAATCACATTGACAGAAGCACATGTGAAACAGGAGATCTTATTTGCAGGAGATCTTGGGAAAATACTACTGCTTACCCCAATTTTACTTCCCACTTTTCTCTTAGGTTAACCTTCTGCTTCGGCCAACCAGCTGCTCCAGGCTCTTCAGTCAGGCCTTCTGCTGTCTTGGTTTTTTAGTTTGTCTTCTACTAGACACCTGCCCAGAGCCCTCCTCTCTTCTCCAGTGTTTTTCTTTAAATTCCCTGAAGACTCCCATGAGCACAGCAAGCAGCAATTTCCCCCTCATTCAAAGCATACAGACACTTGCATATTTAATAAGCCAAAGAATTGCTCCACACTTGGTCAGGGCACTCTGTGGCTTTCCACATATGGGTCCTAAGCATCTGGACTCTGTTGGATGAACTGTCTTCCTCATTCTTCCAGAGTCACAATGCATCAGGTTTACATGGCCTCTGGCCATAAAGGGCAGGACAGAGCAGTTATCACAGTGTCATGTGTCTTCTGAGTTGGGCACAGAAGACTGGGCTCTGAGCACAAGGCCCTGGCAATCAGATGTGGGGTGGCATAAAATGTGTTGGCAAGAGCCTTTGGCTGGGAATCAGAAAACCAGTGTCCTTGCACAAGCTCTCTGGTCAATTTGATGCATGCATGATCTCTGCAAACCACTCACTCTCTCAGTGGGCCTCAGTTTCCCTACCTTTGTGATATGAAACCTAGAGCTTGCTATTTTTACCTCTGTGATAAGCAGATAAGGAGATGGGAAACCCTCTGAAAGTGCTTTTCTTTTTTTAAAGACTTTATTCATTTTAAAGAAGGGAGAGAGAGAGAGAGAAAGAGAGAGAGAGAGAAAAGGTGGGGAGGAGCAGGAAGCATCACCTCCCATATGTGCTTTGGCCAAGCAAACCCAGGGTTTGGAACTGGCAACCTTAGCATTCCAGATCAACACAATATCCACTAAGCCACCACAGGTCAGGCTGAAAGTGCTTTTCACATGCTAGTACCATATTTCCCCATGTATAAGACTCACATTTTTTTGAAAACTTTGGGGTCTAAAAACTGGGTGCATCTTATACAGTGGTTGTAGAAGTATGGCATTTCAAATGCTATAGATGGAACTGAGGACAAGGAAATATATGAAGGCAGTGATTCGTCATCTGACACAGATGAGGACAAGCTAATGGATGGGAGTTTTAACAGTAATGAGGAGTTGTATGAATTTTATGATGAATAAAACTTGAGTTTAATAACGTTATATAATATATTTTTTTTAATTTTGGGCCCCCAAATTAAGGTGTGTTTTATATATGGGATCATCTAATGCATGGGGTAATACGGTAATTCTTGTACTTGTTTCTTACTTCAACTGCCACTTCCTTCCTCACCAGCATGGAGACTCCAAGGAGTGGGTGAGTTGGCAGTGAGTGGCTACTGGCCAACAGCCTTTCCCTAGGCATATATGTTAGGGTTCAGGCAGGCAGAGCATTGCAATATGACCATTCTCTAGTTTCTGAAAGGCTCATCCTGGAAAGGGAGCTAAGGCTGAGAAAAGGGTTTAACATGGAGCTAAAAAGTCTACCTTGCCCTGTTCCAACTCTCCCAGCCTATTTATACTTCTAGGGAGCATGCATAGTCTGGAAGAAGATGCTCTTACACCCTCCAGTTAGAAAGTTCTTTGTTATGCTACTAATTAAGTTATGCAGTCTTGCTAAACTACTTCCCCTCTCTGAGACTTTGTTGTTTTTTGTTGTTGTTTTTTTTTCCTTAGGAAAAAAAATGGATTTATCACTACCCCTGCTGCTAAAGAAGAACTTGATGATTTCTTAGCTCCATCATCTCTATTTTGCAGGAATGGCATGTAGTCTCTCTGGGTTTGGAGCATATTAAGTCAAAACAGCCTTCATCAAAGCAATAGATGGTTCCCACAAAATAAAGGGATCCCCCTAGACTCCTTCATCTCATGGGTCCTAAAAGCTGGCGGAGGAAGAGTTCAGGCCCAGGAGTTAGAAGTCAATTCTGGTTGCATGATGTGGACCTTGGCTGACTCAAGAAAACCTCAAAGCTTCAGGGCTAAAAGGCACTTCCAAAATACTCAAGCCCAGTGGCTGTCAGCCTTCAGAATAAACAGTCCCAGATGGCACTCATAAGGGGGACCCACTGCCACTCGTGTGTTTGGGGCAATTCACTGTCAATTGGAACTTCATTCATCCCTCTTCCTCCTACTCTAGAAAGCAAATCATAACTGTCGGGTTATCATCAGTGCTTGGGTGTATGTGCACAATGGCTGGTCATTGCAGCATTGCTTGTAATAGAGAAAAACCAAAAGCAACCTAAATGTCCAGCATCAGGGTATTAACTTATTTAAGTTATGGGGAAGCCATAGTATGAAATGCTATGCAGAGATTTTTTTAATGCAGTAGTCATGAATATGTGGCTATAGAAAGTTATCCAAGCCCTGGCTAGTCGGCTCAGTAAATAGAGTGTCGACCTGGCGTATGGATGTCCTAGATTCATTCCCTGTCAGGGCACACAAGAAAAGTGACCATCTGCTTCTCTCCCCTACCTCTCCCCCTTCTCTCCCTCTTCCCCTCCCATAGCCAGTGTCTTGATTGGTTTGAGCTTCAGCCCTGGGCACTGAGGTTTGCTCAGTTGGTTCAAACACATCAGCCTCAGATGCTAAAAATAGCTTGGTTGATCTGAGCATCAGCCGTAGAGAGGGGTTGCTGGGTGGAACCCGGTCAGGGTGTGTATGCAGGAGTCTGTCTCACTATTTCCCCTCCTCTCACTTAAGAAACAAAAAGAAAGAAGAAAGGAAAGGAAAGGAAAGGAAAGGAAAGGAAAGGAAAGGAAAGGAAAGGAAAGGAAAGGAAAGGAAAGGAAAGGAAAGGAAAGGAAAGGAAAGGAAAGAACTCTTTGACGCTCATTTCTCATTTCGGTTGTTTTCTTAAGGCAATCTCTGTTATGGCTTTGAAAAACCTAACCTTTTGTCTATGGATTAATTTTATATGTCAACTTGACAGGAAGACAGGGCACCCAGATTCAACATTATTTCTGAATGGAAAGGAAAGGAAAGGAAAGGGAAGGAAAGGAAAGGAAAGGAAAGGAAAGGAAAGGAAAGGAAAGGAAAGGAAAGGAAAGGAAAGGAAAGGAAAGGAAAGGAAAGGAAAGGAAAGGAAAGGAAAGGAAAGGAAAGGAAAGGAAAGGAAAGGAAAGGAAAGGAAAGGAAAAGAAAGGAAAGGAAGGAGAGAGAGAAGAGAGAAAGAGAGAAAAGAAAGTTTTCCAAGACATATAATTAAGTGAAAAGACCCAAGCTGTGGAACAATATGTGTGATACAGTATATGTTAAACACATACACAACAATCTATTTTTACAGGTAGGTACATATACATGGAATGTATGTACTGTGTCTTAGAGTTCTCCAGAGAAATAGAACCAACAGAATATGTAGATATAGAGACAGAGGTGGAGATATATATAAATATGTAGATTTATTATGAGGAATTGGCTCTAGCTGTTATGAAGACTCAGAAGTCCCATAATCGGCCATCTGCAAGCTGGAAATGCAAGAGAACTGGTGATATAATTCTAGTTCCAGTCTGAAAGCCAGAGAACCAGGGGAGCTGAGGGTTTACGTCTCAGTCTGAGAGCAGGAAATGATTGATGTCCAGCTCCAGCAAGCAGGCAGGAAGGGAACAAACTGTGTCTGCCTCTGCCTTTTGTTCTGAATAGGTCTTCAGCAGACTGGCTGATGCCCACCCAAATTGGGAAGGAGGGTTTACTTTACTGAGCCCACCAGTTCAAATGCCATTCTCATCCTGAAACATCCTCACAGACACATTCAGAAATAATGTTGAATCTGGGTGCCCTGTCTCCCTGTCAAGTTGACATATAAAATTAATCCATAGACAAAAGGTTAGGTTTTCCAAAGCCATAACAGAGATTGCCTTAAGAAAACAACCGAAATGAGAAATGAGCGTCAAAGAGTTCTTCCAAAATACCAGAATAGTTTGGATTTTCCCAGTGTAAATTTATTCATCAATGTATTTTCTCATTAAAAATTCCATTTAATGATAATGTATAGGAAATAAGACACAAACAGATTAATGGCTTCCAGGGGTCGGGAATGGAAAGGGGGTGAAGATGGGTGTGATTCTGAAGAAGTAACTCCAGGGAGTTCTTTTATGGTGGTCTTTATGCAAAACCTGCATGTGATAAAATCACATAGAACTATACATACAAACATGCACATGTAAAATGAGTGCATGGAAAAACTCATGAACTCTGAAGAAGGAACACAGTCCAGCTAATGGTATTGCACCCAAGTTATTTCACTGGATTTGCTATTGTGCTACAGTTATGTAGGATGTTAGTATTGAGGACAGCTGCATGAATGGTACATGGGCCCTCTCTGTACTCTTTTTGCAATTTCTTGTGAATCTATATTTATTTAAAAAGAATCACTTAAGAAAGAGGAGGCTCAAAGAACTTTGTAGACTTTTTGAGGTAGTGGAAGTGTTTCCTGAATATGGTGGTGTTTACATGAGTGTACACATTTGTTAAAATTCTTTGAACTGTACACATAAAAGGGTGAATTTTGATGTATGTAAATTTGCCTTAATAAATCCATTTTTAATCACTCTAGCATCAACTTTATTATAAACTACAATCCTAGAGAGCAGAGGTGGCATCTTCCAGGATCTAGATGTATGTGCCTGTCAGTAAGAGAAAACTACCTTCATCAGGGGTCCCTAAACTCTTTACACAGGGGGCCAGTTCACTGTCCCTCAGGCCGTTGGAGGGCCGGACTATAAAAAAAAAACTATGAACAAATCCCTATGCACACTGCACATATCTTATTTTAAAGTAAAAAAAAACAAAATGGGAACAAATACAATATTTAAAATAAAGAACAAGTAAATTTAAATCAACAAACTGACCAGTATTTCAATGGGAACTATGCTCCTCTCGCTGACCACCAATGAAAGAGGTGCCCCTTCTGGAAGTGTGGTGGGGGCCAGATAAACGGCCTTAGGGGGCTGTATGCGGCCCGCAGGCCGTAGTTTGGGACCCCTGACCTTCATGTTTGTAGAGTCACAATAAACCCAATTTTTAAAAAAACACACATCAGACGACAAAAGAGTAAGAATGATACTATTATAGGAAGAACTTCTCTAACTTAACACAAGAAAATCATTCACATACATACTCTTGCATTTTGTGGTTTAAAAAATTGCTCTCAACACCCTTAAAAATTGCCAGCAATGACTGTGCTGGGGTTCCTGTCAGATGATCAAACCTCTGCAGAGATGTAGAGTCCCTCACTTAATACTACAGCCTATACCATTGTTGGGAGAACTGTAATTGAAAATTCTTTATTAGGCTACTAATAAGCTGTGTGGCCTTAGTCAATTATTTCCCCTCTCTGGGCCTTGGTTTCCTTAAAAGGAAATAGACTAGCTGACCTTTCAGATCCCTTCCAACTATAACATTGAGTCATTAAAAACCTTAATTTAACACCTTGTAATTATTTACATGATTCTGCTTTCTGGAGTCACCCAGAACTTGTCCCTGTGTGACAGGAACAGCAAGAAACACATTAGAAATCTGCTCCCCTGTGCCCTCCAGATTGTGCTATAAGCACATGAAAAGGCAGTTTGGAGAAGAGCTGGGATGGCAGGATTTGCAGTCAGGTAACCAGGAGACTGACTCTGTACTCTGCCACTTCCCAGAGCTTCAGTGTTCTATCTTCAAAAAGCACTAATAATACCAATCTTGCCTGACTGGTGTTGACACAGTAGATAGAGCATCGACCTGGGATACTGAGGTCCCAGGTTCTAAAGCCTGAGTTCAGTAGCTTGAGCTCAGGCTCATCCAGCTTGAGAGCAGGTTTATGAGCTTGAGCAGGGGGTCACTGGCTTGAGTGTAAGATCATCAACAGGATCCCTGGTCACTGACTTGAGCCCAAGGTCACTGGTTTGAGCAAGGGGCCACTGGCTCAGCTGGAGCCCCCTGGTCATGTGAGAAGCAATCAATGAACAACTAGAGTGATGGAACTACAAGTTGATGCTTCTCATCTCTCTCCCTTTCTGTCTGTCTCTTTCAAAAGAAAGAAAGGAAAGAAAGAAAGAAAGAGAGAAAGAAGAAAGAAAGAAAGAAAGAAAGAAAGAAAGAAAGAAAGAAAGAAAGAAAGAAAGAAAGAAAGAAAGAAAGAAGAAAGGAAAGAAAGAAAGAAAAAAAGAAAGAAAGAAGGGAAGGAGAGAGAAAGGAAAGAAAGAAAGAAAGAAAGAAAGAAAGAAAGAAAGAAAGAAAGAAAGAAAGAAAGAAAGAAAGAAAGAAAGAAAGAAAGAGAAAGTAACAATCTCTTGCAGGGGTTGAGAGGAGTAAATGAAGTAATAATGTGTGTAAATTGGGATGTGTGGTTGGCAGAACAATGTCCCCCATTCAAAGATGTTCACATCCTAATTCTCAGAACCTGTGAAAGTGGCATGTTATGTAGCAGGGGAGAATTATAGTTGCTAATCAGCTAACTTAAAACAGGGAGATATAAGCATTATCCCAGATGATGTGAATGGACCTAATATAATCACAAGGGTCCTTATAAGCAAAACAGGGAGACAGGAGAGTCAGATTCAAAGTGATGGAACACGAGAAAGACTTGATAGGTCATTGCTGGTTTTGAAGATGGAAAGCTGTCATAAGCCAAGGAATATGGCTACCTCTAGAAACCAGAAAAACCTCTAGAAGGAACACAGTCCTGCTGACATCTTGGTTTTGGCCCAATGAGACCCATTATGGACTTCTGATCTCCGCAACTGTAAAAGGATGCATTTGTATTGTTTTAAACCACTAAGTTTGTGGCTTATCTGTGGTTTCATTGTCCCTTGTTTCAGTTACCCACTATCAACTGAAGTCTGAAAATATTAAATGAAAATTTCCAGAAATAAACAATTTATAAGTTTTAAATCATGGGCCATTCTGAATAGTATGATGAAATCTCAGACAGTCTTGCTCTGTTCTTCCCAGGATGTAAATCATCCCTTTGTCCAAAGTCTCCACACTATAGACACTCCCCTGCCTGTTAGTCAGTAGTTAGCAGAGTGATCAGATCAGCTGTGGTGATATCACAGTGCTTATGTTCAAGTAACCCTTATTTTACTTGATGGTCCCAAAACACAATAGCGATGTTGGAATTTACCATATTTCCCCATGTATAAGATGCTCCCATGTATAAGATGCACCTTAATTTGGGGGCTTGAAATTTGAAAAAAAAAGTATTGCATAAAGTAATTGAACTCAAGTTTTATTCATCATAAAATTCATACAACTTCTTATCACTGTCAAAGCTTTCATTCATTAGCTTGTCCTCATCTGTGTCTGATAACAAATCACTGTCTTCAACAATGAGCACAAAAACAAGCGTCAAAAAGCAGGAAATTCAAGTAAAAAAATTTACAACCACTGTATAAGACGCATCCAGTTTTTAGACCCCACATTTTTTTGAAAAAAGGTGTCTTATACATGGGGAAATACAGTAGATTTGTCAAAGAGAAGCTGTAATGTACTTCTTTTAAGTGAAAAGGTAGGGACGCATAGGGGGAAAAATACACAAAATACACACATACACACACACTATGGTACTATCTGCATCCACTAAGGATTTTGGAAAGTATCTCCTGGGACAAGGGGAGACTACAGTACTTTGTTACAGAGGCAATAGCCAACTGGCATAGGATGACTATGACACCCTCCTAACTGGTCTCCCAGCACCAACTCTTGCCCCCTCCCATCTGTTCCTCACAATAGAGCCAAAATGATGTTTCCAACACCCTCATCTAACCAAGCAACATCCTGTAATACAACTGTTCTCCCTCGTCAAATGTGCCCCAGGGCCTTTGAACCTGATGATCTCGGTTTAAAAGGTGCTATGGTTTCCTGGGCAACACTTACTCAGCTTTCATAAGTTGGATCAAAGATGAAAATGCTATTTCCTCAGGGCAGCCTGCTC
Organism: Saccopteryx leptura; assembly: GCF_036850995.1. NCBI lineage: Eukaryota > Metazoa > Chordata > Mammalia > Chiroptera > Emballonuridae > Saccopteryx > Saccopteryx leptura. The sequence goes on from NC_089516.1 coordinate 124,382,112, forward strand.
TGAACCCCAGTCTGGGTCAAGTTCTGTGGCTAAGTACTCTCATAACACCCTGCACTGCTCTGTAGTATTTGTAGGTTTTCAAATAAATACATGTATTTCTCTGCCGTGGGGTATATTGCTTGTCTTTTCTCAGTAGGCTGTAAGTTTCCTAAGGACAGGGACAGAGTCTGTCTTACTTCACCTAGCCCAGTGGCTGGCACAGGAAGCACTTGGTAAATGGCAGCTATTATCACTGCTTTATTTTTTTCAATTTTTTTACAGAGACAGAGAGAGAGAGTGAAGGATAGGCAGGGACAGACAGACAGGAACGGAGAGATGAGAAGCATCAATCATTAGTTTTTCGTTGCACATTGTGACACCTTAATTGTTCATTGATTGCTTTCTCATATGTGCCTTGACCATGGGCCTTCAGCAGACCAAGTATCCCCTTGCTTGAGCCAAGCTGGTGAATTTTTGCTCAAACCAGATGAGCCCATGCTCAAGCTGGTGACCTCGGGGTCTCGAACCTGGGTCTTCCGCATCCCAGTCTGATGCTCTATCCACTGCGCCACCACCTGGTCAGGCATCACTGCTTTATTTTTGAATTTTCTCCATTCTGGTCATCCCCCCTAAAAAAAAACCTCTCTAGCTTATAGTCCTCTTTAAAAAGTAATACCTCCAGTCCTGACCAGATAACTCAGTTGGTTACTAGAGCATTGTCCTGAACTGCAGAAGTTGCTGGTTTGATTCCCTGTCAGGTCACATACAAGAACAGATCAATGTTCCTGTCTCTCCCTCTCTCTCTCTCTCTCTCTCTCTCTCTCTCTCTCTCTCTCTCTCTCTCTCTCAAATCAATACAGTAAACATTAAAAAAATGGTACCCCTGCCTTGATGTAGTCCTCCAGGGATGGCGAGAGCAGCACAAAGTAGAAGCTAAGTATGCTATCACTCTATCACTGCTTTTCTATTAATACAGCTAAAGGCTATTTTCCTTCGTCACTAACTGTATCACACTCTCAAATCCAGCTGAGCTTGAGATCATTTTAACTACATACCTGTCAGCTTCAGGTTTTGTTTCTATGAGAATATCTGTCAAACTATCTTTCCCTGTCCTGTTTGTGTATGGTTGCTCTTTGTATACTAAGTGCGGAACTTTCCCCTCATCCCTGTGTAGTTCCAACATCTGGTGTTGGGGCCCTTGTTCTAATCTGTCTAACTCTTCCTGAGCCCCAATTCAGTATATTAACCAACCCCCCCCAGGCCTTGTGTCATCTACACACCTGAGCAATGTGTCCCTGTGCCTGCCTCCAAGTCCTGGAAAACAATGTGGAACAGGGCAAGGCTAATAATAAAAGGACCCTGGAAATGCTCCCAGAGACCTGCGTGGGCCTGACACCCATTGCATGATGTTGAGTCAGCAACAGAAGCTGTGCCGAGGTCAAATCCTGGCTTTACCACTATTGTGGCTGTGAAATTGGGAATGATTAGTTTCCTAGGGCCACTGTATCAAAGTAGCACAAACTGAGTGGCTTAAAACAGAAATTTAGGCCCTGGCCAGTTGGCTCAGTGGTAGAGCATCGGCCTGGCGTGCAGGAGTCCCGGGTTCGATTCCCGGCCAGGGCACAAAGGAGAAGCACCCATCTGCTTCTCCACCCCTCCCCCTCTCCTTCCTCTCTGTCTCTCTCTTCCCTTGGCTCCATTGGAGCAAAGATGGCCTGGGCACTGGGGATGGCTCTGTGGCCTCTGCCTCAGGCGCTAGAATGGCTCTGGTTGCAACAGAGCAACGCCCCAGATGAGAAGAGCATTGCCCCCTGGTGGGTGTGCCGGGTGGATCCCGGTCAGGTGCATGCGGGAGTCTGTCTGACTGCCTCCCCGTTTTAAACTTCAGAAAAATACAAAAAACAAAAAACCCACAAACAAACAAACAAACAAACAAACAAAAAAAAAAACAAATTTATTCTCTCACAGTTCTGGAGGCTATAAGTCCAAAACCAAGATGTGGGTAGTGTCACGCCCTCTCTGAAGGCTGGGATCCTTCTTTGCCTCTCCCAGCTCTACCTGCCTCACAATGTTTTCTGGCCTACGGCAGCATCACTCTAATCTCTGCCAGATGGCCTTCTCGTTGTGTCTCTGTGAGTCCTCTTCTTATAAGAATATCAGTCATTGAATTTAGGGCCCAACTTGCTCAGTATGAGCTCATCTTAATGAATTATACCTGCAAAGACCACATTCTGAAGTTCTGGGAGACATGAATTCTGGGGGGACACTAACAAATCCACTACAAATAGTAGCATTTTCTTATAGGAACTTCGTGAGAACCTAGGAAGATAATGTAGGGCAGGGCTTCTCAAACAGTAGTGTGTATACAACCACCTGGGGATTTCATTAACATGCAGATTTGAGCCAGCCAGCCTGGGTTGTGTCTGCATTTCTCACGAGCTCCCAGGTGATGCCTAACCTGCTCCTCTGTGCTTTGAATAACAAGGATGCAGGTGAAAGAAAGTGCTTTGAAAACAGATGTCCGGTAGGCTTATTCCATTTCTTTTGTATTGAGTTTTTCTCACGGTCCTGTTGCTCACTCACCTGGCTCATGCAAAGTACAGTAGAAAACATGTTTGAGTTTGGGCTCCCTTCAACAGCAGCCCTGGAGACAAGAACTTGGATTTAGATCATTTATTGGGAAGGCGGTCATGTGATGCACACGTATAGAAGTAGGGAAAGGGAGAGAATCCAGTGAAGGTGTTCAATAGCAGGTAGCCCTGGGGCAGCTAGGGCTCCATCCTTTGGGAGACTGGCTGAGACGCTGTGGGGATACGCCTCAGACTTGTCCTGCTGGATTGCTGGGATAGGTTGGGGGCACTAGGGCATTTCTCCACTGATTTGCGTTCCCCAACAGTTGAAGGCTGCCCGGGAGTCAGGTTCCTGTGTTCGCCTGGGCAAGTTCACCAGTGCTGGACAAAGCCCTGTCTCGACTGAGAAGCTACAGGCAGTGGAGGTCAGAAACATGGGCCTTCTGGAAAGGGCCTTCTCCTGCAGCCGCAGGTGACCTCAACTAGGCTGAGATGGGGGAGGGAGGAAGATGGTCCTCACCTGTTGCAGAAGCCTTCCAGGTTTGCATGTCATTGGTGTCTCTACCATTCTATTTTGAGCACATGAGCTACTCAAGTGAGCTCTCACTTACAGTTATAATTAAGACTGTCCTCCAGCCCCAGGGGACACCTTGCCCACAGGGGTGTCACTGGAGTATCTGTCAATCGCTTGTCCAAATCTACATGTGTCCTATGCCCCTCCACCTGCCTTCACATTGGTGAAATAATTTACACTGTTGGATGCATGATGGGGAGAAGTCACCCTAGAGTAATGGAACTATGCATCAAGGTCACCTTAGGGAGAAGATTCTCTCCTCTCTCACAGTCTCAACCTTCACATAATTCAATCGATCCATACTCTTGACATTCAACATCATGTATCATCCACATCACAATCCTATGAGGTAGTTGCTATGATCATCCCTATTTTATATATAGTGAGGGTTTGAAAAGCTGTCATTTGGCCAAGGTCACTCACAAAGTGGCAAAAGTGGGATCCAAATATAGTTTATCTAGAACCATCTGTTGGTATTTTCTGGGATAGATGGGTTTTTCTTAGAAAATTGGTAAATAAACATATTCAATCTTTAATGAGCAAAAGATACCATGAAGTGGAGTGACGTCATGGAAATGGCGCCGTGAGCAGCGCATCCGACAGATCTCCCCAAAATCACAACAAATTTATCAACTAGAAACAGAAAAATTTATCCTCTGAGCATTCCGGAGTTCCACACAAACTGAAAGCGAAAGGACTGTTATCACTTGAATCTGAGAGACGAGGGTGTGGAGGAAGCTAACTACCGCAGGGACGTTCATTCAAGCCGCGGAGGGAGTGTGCCTGTGGTGAGTCGGCCCACACTCAGGGAGCGGCAGCCTAAGCGCTGCGAGCAGCCACCGGCGCGCCTGGTGCCGCGGTCCGGTCGCAGAGCGAGCACCGCTAACGTTCCCAGCGGCCCGCGCACTGCGAGTGAGAGTCCCCAGCCACCGGTGCCCGGAGCACCCCATTCGCACGCCCAGAGCGCCCTACTGGCCCGCACACCCAGGGTGCCCCATTATCCTGCGCCCGGTGCACCCCAGCCGCCAGCGGCGGGGCGAGTGGGAGAGGCGCCAGGGCGGTCTTCCCTACTTGGGAGAATCTCTCCGTGGGCGGGGCACCTCACCCAGCCATTCAAGCTAACAATCAAGCGTTGGGGGAGGGGCGTGCAGGCAGCCTGAAATACCTTCGGGAGCACAGCTGCGGACCCAATCACTGAAATTAGCTTAACCCATGAAATCTGCATACCCACGGGGCTCTAATTGATAAGATCTCTCTCAGTTCAGCAATCCAAGACAAGAGGCGTGATATTTTTTAGTGCCTCTTGCTAAAGGGGCGGGGGCAACTTCTGATTGATAGAGCCTCCATATTCAGGGATAAACGCTAACAAGAGGGACTTGGCAGATAATAAGATCTATACTACACTAGTCGCAAGCAGAGACTAGTGCCTCTTCTTCCCAGCCAAAACAGGCTACAAAGTGTGGAAAGCCTGGGTTGAGTGGTCCAACTGAATGCTAGGCGCTGAACAGTCACCTTGACAACAATTGACTCCCACCCCCGCCTGATTACACTGGAGGCTCTGACTGCCAGAGCCTTTCCCAAAGCCTTGCGCTGAGTGGGGATAGAATGGGGATTTCCTAGCTCTTTGAGCCTCTTACTCCCCAGGCAGAAGCAGTAGCAGCCTTATAGTTGGATCACCAGGCTGCTAATTCAGGAAGGGGGGACTAGGAGAGAGACTCCAGAAAAGCAAGCTCTCTCATCATTGAACCCTGCAAACGCCAACAAGCCTTGACTACCAGCAAGACTAAAGCCAATTATATGACATTGCCATAGAATCCCATCAACTGCAAATCCCTACCTAAGTGTGACACAGGGGCAGAGCCTGGGGTACAGAGTCACCGACCAGGAAGAGGGAGAGAAAAGAAAAAGGAAGAAGTTAACCTCTCAAAATCAAGAAAAATCCACAGACTTTACAACGTGTTCCACTAATTTTTTTTGTTGTTGTTGTTTGTTTCTTCTATCTTATTGCCTTTATTATTATTATTTCTATTTCCTCCACCTCGGTCCTTTTATTCTCTGCCCATCTTATGCTTCCCGTTTCTTGAACTACACTACCCATGAGTGTTACATTTTATTTCTTTTCTTCATCCTCACCCTCCTTTAAGGTTATACTCCAAAACACTTAACTCTCACTCTCTCCTCTTTTGTTTTTTTTTGTTTTGCTTTATTTTGTTTTTTTCTCTTCCTTTTTTTTTCTTCCTTTGTTTTTCTCTTTTTCTTATTTTTTCCTTTCTATTCGTTTTTTCTTTTCTCCTTTTACTTTTCCTCCCATTTAATCCTCAATCACGAACAAATTATTTAATTTGGGACTCAAGGATTTTTTTTGGTTTTATTTTTCTTTTTCGCTTTTGTTTTTGTTTTTGTTTGTTTGTTTATTTTTGTGGCATTTTGGATACTTATTACGTTGCTTTTTAACTCACTAGCATTCCTCCCAACCCAAGGTCTCCATTGTATTTAGTCTTTGCTCCACTTAATACAACAGATTTTTACTTATTATTTTTATTTTTTTCTTCTTTATTATTCTTTTTTTTTTCCTTTTTTCTGGTTCCCTCTTATCCCTCTCATTATATCTCTTAGTCGACCATCACTTACAAGCAAATCATCCTATGCTTGTCTAAGATTTTCTTTTTTTTTTTTTGCATTTAGTAGGTCCCTACTCCTTTTTTTTGCCCCTTGAACTCTTCACCCCAAATCAGGCCCTCCATTATAGGCAGTTTTTGTTCCATTTAGCATAATATAATTCACAGGTCATCACGATATTTCCCTGAGGAGGGGAGAGGAGGAAAAGGACATGAACAGACACTTCTCCCAGGAAGAGATACAAATGGCCAACAGATATATGAAAAGATGCTCAGCTTCATTAGTTATTAGAGAAATGCAAATCAAAACTGCAATGAGATACCACCTCACCCCTGTTAGATTAGCTATTATCAACAAGACGGGTAATAGCAAATGTTGGAGAGGCTGCGGAGAAAAGGGAACTCTCATCCACTGTTGGTGGGACTGTAAAGTAGTACAACCATTATGGAGGAAAGTATGGTGGTTCCTCAAAAAACTGCAAATAGAACTACCTTATGACCCAGCAATCCCTCTACTGGGTATATACCCCAAAACCTCATGTTCATTGCAGCACTGTTCACAGTGGCCAAGACATGGAAACAACCAAAAAGCCCTTCAATAGAAGACTGGATAAAGAAGATGATAAAGGACCCACTTGTGGGCTTTGCTGACTGTGTGACCAAGAGGCTCTGAGAGACATTTTACCAAATGGCACATTGGAGAAGAAACTTAAAATGGAGAACAGTGCTCTGCCGCCACTCCCTTCTCAGGCTCCAGTTGATCGCTCAAACTCCAGAGGGGCCCATTCAAAAATCTGAACCAGGCATAGTTAGTCTGGCAGCTACAAATGTGACTGGGTTGGAGCGGTCCATTGTCTTAGTTCAGGCTCCTCTTACAAAAATTCCACAGACCAGACAACATTTATTTTTCACATTTCTGGAGCTGGGAAGTCCAAGATCAAAGTGCTGGCAGTTCAGGCCTTCTCATTGTATCCTCACATGTCAGTGGTCAGATGGAGACAGACGAGAAACAAACTCTCTCCAGTTTCTTCTTATAAAGGCAGTAATCCCATCATGAGGGCTCCATCCTCCTGACCTACTCACCTCCCAAAGGCCCTGCCTGCTAATGTTATCACATTGAAGACTATGGCTTTAACAAATGTATTCCAAGGGGACACAAACATGCAGTCATAGCATCCATCATGTTGCACAGAGGTAATATCATGCACCCCAAATTGTGCAATGCAGCAGCCTGGCACCACAGATAAATAGAAAGATAAGGGTGAACAGCCCCTGGTGGAGTGGCTCTCAGCTTCCACTGTCTGTCTCCCTTATACTCAGCCCCTGCTATGGGCAGAGGGAAAGGCAGAAAATATAATAATAGAAACTTCATAAACAGAATAGAAAACATAATCTACACACTTGCAGAGGCTGAAAAATAAATGTAACATCCCAGAACACAGGTACCCTTTGTTGGTTAAGGGAGAAGTCTGGGCTAATGAGGGCAACAGAGTGGACCCAGCCTTAGAACAGCCAGTGCACTTGTAAATTAGCACAGATGAACCAGGGGAGAGTCTGTGGCAACTCAGTGCCAGCCAGTCATTTCCACCACTGCAACAGAGACAGCTGGGCACAGTGCAACCCAGTCCTATGTTCTATTGCCACTTTTCTGTGCTGTCTTACAAATTAGGCAAATGTAACCCTTGTCAATAAAAGGAGCCATAAACACCACAGGTCAGCCATCTGTATACTTCTAGGGACCAGCTGGGGTCAGTTCAGCTAGGATGAGGTGGTAGAGCATAGAAGAGAGCTCTGGTGGAGGGCTGGAAGCAAAGACTACTCCTTAGTGAGATAGCATGACTCTGTGGCCAGGGCCTGAGGCCAGAGGCCAGTGCAAGGATAGGAAGGGAGTTCTAGATAAGGCCCCTTGCACACACTGTTACTACCCAATTTTTCCAATGCAGGAAGGCCCAGATCTGCATTAAAGCCTGTTACAAGGATAGCAGAAGGTGAAAGAAGTGGCAGAAACCTGGAACAAACTTTGCAAGTGCCTTGGCTTGTTTATTAGTATGATGTCCGTGCCTACTGATGCGCCATAGTTCAGGCCCCCACCATCAGCCCACGGATAGGGTTGAGGTTCAATCTGAAATGGAGTCTGAGGTCAGCCTCAGTCTGTGGCTAGCAGCCCAGCACAGTTCACTAGGCCTGATGCAGCCTGGGACCACATGCTTGGCTTCATTAACACCAAACTCTGACCAACCCCAGGCACAGTCTCCAGGAACAGCTTCATTTGAAATACTGTAAGATGTCAGTAAACAACACACTAATGTACTCCACAGATGAGCAAAAACCAGACTGTTCAGCATTAGCCAGGACTGAGATTAAGTCTCTAGAAGGCCTAGGAGGTTAGAAGTATGGTGAAGGAATAACCAAGTGAAATCTAACCTGGACAGGGTCCAGTTAACTTCATGTGCACACTGCCAGATTCTCCCACAGTTATCAGGAGGCAAGAGAGCTGTGAAGAGCAGCTGGGCTAAGGGAGACAGAGGGGAAGAATATGGTAGGGGCTTGGGGTGAGTGGCCCTACCCCAGTCATTTGGGAGTGAGTCTGTAGAGACAGCATATGTACCAGGAAGCAGACTCCTGTCCACGTGGGCCGGGGGAAATTCCAAGGAGGTCTAGTAGGACTGAGGAATTCCAAAGGAAGCAGAGCTTTAGGGACACTGAACAGGAAGGGCATTATGGAAAAGTCATGCTTGGGGCACTTTTGCATCAGAAGTACCAAGATCTCTGGTGCCACCTGTCCCTTGGGGAGTTTCACAGCAAGCCTAGACCCTAGGAAAAACTCGACTCAGCAGAAGATAGCAGTGATAAAGTCTCTGGATTCAGAAAGACCTGGGTCCCACTCCTAGCCCTGTTCTAACCTTATAGACAAGTTATCTAACTTCCTACAGCTTCAGTTTTCCTTATCTGCAAAATGGGATGATATTTGACACTCCTTGTATATTGCCTTGAGGACAAAATAAGAATACTTTTACAGTCGTCCCTTGCAACAGTGCAGTTCACTTTTCGTGGTCTACTGTATCACAGGTTTTTAAATTCTATATATCTAATTTTGTATCGTGGATTTTTTGCTATTATCACAGGATTTTGCAGTATATAGGTATTTTTATATATTTATTATTTTAATTATTTTTGTGGTAAAATAAGCAAAACAAGTGTGGGAAAGGTTTATAAGAGTGTGGAGAGGGTTTATAAAGCCTTAAAATATATATAAATAATAAAACAAATATAAGGTCGCTACTTCACAGATTTTCACCTACCATGGGGGATTCTGGAACTTAACCCCCATGATAGATGAGGAACCACTGTAAGGCAATAAGCACAGTTCTTAGCACACAGTGTCAGCCAAGAAGAAGAGGAGGAAACCAAAGTGCATTGCTGAAGCCCTCACCGTAGTGTCATTCCACACCCTTTCCCTTTAGATTATACCCACTGTGGAGCTCCAGACTAAACCAGTCTCTCCTCAGCCTGAAAATAACTGGTCTTTCCAAATACTGCTCCCTGCCAAGCCTCAGTTGCTGAAAGAACTGCCACTGCCACATTAATGGCCAATCATGGTTGAATGTCTTGTTTCACTCCTGCCGTTGATGGAAACTGTCATACCTTTAGCTAGAACTAAAATTTTGAACTTCAAGCTTTTCCTTCAAAGATTTATAAAACAAGTTCCAGTGTGTCATTTATGAGTAACAGACACTATTTAAATGTATGAGCAATATCTACAGCCATACCACCCTGAACGTGCCCGATCTCGTCTAAATGTATGAGCAAGTTAACTGAGACTGTAGATCCCATCTAAGAGAAGACCACTTTCTTGCATTCTAACCCTAGACATGAACTAATCCCTAATTTAACCCTAACATTAGTCCCAATCTGAGCCCTCGCCCCCCCCCCCCAGTCTGCCTGCTTCATATAGAGTGTGAAAGGCTCAGGTCAAACCCATCTCCAATGTAGGAAAACCACCTAAAGACATCTCAGGGGACTGACATTGGTTTATTGGTTCCTTCTCTCTCTATGATGAACCCTCACTGAATCTGAAGTTGCACAGAATAATCTCCCCCAAAGAATGACAGAGCTTTGGAACCTGCCCTGTGGGGTACTTGCAAGCTTAGGCTGGCAGTGACAACAGCTATGAATCCAAAAGCAACACATGAATGGATATAATGTTCCTCCTGTTAGATCAACTCTCAAGGACTTGAAAGGGCATTATGCTATGGTTAGTATGAGTCTGTGACAGGTGTCTAAGCTGAAGTAGTTGCGTAGAATACACTGCTGCTCTCTCATAGGTCCAAGAAGTCTTTTGCTTTCCTTGGTGCACTCAGGTTATGCCAACCTCCAGCAAAAGAGACAACGATAGGCCTGCTGGTGAGATTCACCTCCTGGGAACTTAGCCCAGCTCTCCAGCAAAGAGACTGGCCTCCATCTGGGATATTTCTTACCATGAGCATAACACTAGGAAGTGCCCTGTCAAATTTTCCTGGCCTGCCCCACTTTCCTGCATCCAGGTCCTTGGTCAGACCATGTGTCCAGAGTTCTGGGTCAGAACATCTGTTCCCATAAGTAAGATGATTGGAAAGAAAATGTGGAACAGCTGCCTCCAGTCAGCCTTTGTCACCTCAGCCATTCCAACATCCCCCTCAACACCCAAGTCTTCTCTAGACAGATGTAACCCACTAAGTTCTTGCTCATAGCTTTTTAAAAATGGGTTCTTATTGTCTAGCTATTTCCAAGTAAATCTTGGCTCCCTACCTGTTGCCTAAGGAGTTGTGTATCCCCACCAGTCTGGGAGCTCTCATGGACAGAGCTTACCCTTTCTTCCTACTTGTTCTCCTGGAAATGGTGCTCTTGCCCCCAATGGAAACTCTTTGAGTGCTTATCACATGTCAGGCTCTGAGCTAGAATATCTCAATGAACAAAACAAAGTTCCTCCTCTGAAGAAGACAACATGTTGGTGGAAGGCAAAGGGGATTACTGGGAGAGGAAGCTGAAGACACTTGTTCAACAAGCAGGTATTAGGCACCCACTCTGTTCCAGGCTTTAGACTAGGTCCTGGAGCACAATAGCAAAGCAGACCTGGTACTTGACCAAGAGGAGCCACCAGCAAGGCCAACATTGTAGCCACCCTTCCGGAGGAAATGTTTTTTCTCAGGATCCTGATTAGAGATGGCTCCATTTGCCCTGGTCAGCTGCCCACTACCCACTGACCCATCCCTTTACCCTTTACCCCATCACAAGCAGCACAGGTTGGCTGAGAACTCACAGAGAGCTGTTCAACCATACAGCTCTAAGAAATAAGACTAGTGTTCCTTTGAAGGTAAATGAATGGAGAAGGTGGTTTCCAGGTTTGCCTAAGAGCAGAAGGCACAGACCAGAAAGAAAAGCAGTAGCAGCTTTCCTTTGGGGACTATTTTTAAATATCTCTACCACATGCACTGGTCGTCTGACTGGTGGGTGAGTCAAAGCCCACAGCCCCCACCCAACAACCCCCACAGCCTACCAACCCCAAACAGACACTCCAGCAAAGCAAGGAGTCCAGGTACTACTGTGGAGCTTAAAGAGGCACAGGCAGATTGTCTAGCCTTGAGTTCAGCTGGAAGGGGAAAAACACTTGCCTTGGGAGCAAACCAGTGAGAACAGGTCCCAGGCAGGATGGCAGGGAAAAGGCCCAGGAGGCTGCAGGGATGGTGTTGTGGGCGCAAAGATATACTGCTCAGATCTCTCTTAGAGAGAACCAGCTACAAAAAAACTGATCTCACTAACAGCTCCAACTGCTACATTTTTGGATCTTTGGTGGTGTTCACATCAAGGCCATGTTTCCCCCAGGTTGCTCCCAACCAATGACTAAGTCTGGCAGGGATACCAGTCTCAGCCATTCCTGTGACATGAGACTCCTCCAACAGACAAACCTTGCTCAAGGATTTTCCATCAATCTGACCAGGCCTTTATCAGAACTGTGCTGCAGTCTAACACTCTTTCTTCTCAAGCCTCCTTCCTTTCCCATCTCCTTTTTCAGGTGTCAGTCCTGCACTGTGGTAGGAAGGTTCTCCCTGCTTATTCCTGCTTCCATGCCTGTATCTTTCACATTTTCCCCCAAATAAATCACTTGCACATTTAATCCCATCTTGATGTCTGCTTCTCAGAGGACACACACTGACAGAAGTCAGGAATCCTGTCAGCCAGAACAAGTAGCTCTATATGCTCCCTGCAGCCCAAATGGTTCAGTACCCACTAGAAAGAGAGCACTGTTTTCTGAGGTTGAGGGGAAGGGGCTGACATGGCCTCCTTTCTGATGACTTAGGAGTCCCAACTTCACAATGCTCCCATACTGCTGAGGAAAACTTGCACCAACTCTCTCCCTCAGCTCAGGAGTCTCCATTTTCCTCAAGTAAAATTCTTGGAAAATTATCCCTCTATACATCAAAATATTTATTCATTTTAATTGAAGAAATAAATCCAGATATATCTCACTTTAGCCAAGAGCTATGTCCTTGTGAAGTTGAGAACAAATTAAATTTTGGTAAACCAGATTCTATTGTACATGCTTCAGGCAGTTCACAATTTAAAACAACAACAACAAAAAACTCCAAAACACAACTCTGCAGTCTGTCAAAAGTCAGCATGCCACATATCTGAGTTGACAGTAAAGCTGATTAGGAAGGGTACCCTTTGACCTGCCCCATGGCATTGCTCCAAGGTGGGTATACTGTGAAGAAGTTGGACAAACAGTGATTGCAGCTAGTCCCTGCCCTTGAGGAACTCTGAGCCCATTGAGGTGACAGACAAGATCCAATTTGAAAACAATAGACCACAAAGGATGAACTTGAGTAATATCCATGTAATTATACCATAACTATTTCTCCAGTTCTGAGAAGTAGGCATGGAGGACATCAGAGTAATGGCAGCATGAGAGATAATCCTGATGTCTCCCCATGAAATTTCAATAAATTGAACAACTGTAATGTATCAAAGGAACACAAGCTGGGCTCGCAGGCATGCCTGAAAGATCTTCACACCAAATGGACTAAAGGTGGACAGTTGAAGGGGAGGGGAGCTGAAGATAAAATGCACTTGTGGTAGGTTACAGATAGGAAATAAACGTGGAATAACTGGGTTTGTTTGTTTTTTTGTTTTCTGCCAGGCTAAGGGGAAGAGAGAAGGTTAAGCTAACTGGGTTTTGTCTGCAAGGATATGGAGAGGGAAGCCCGGAGTGCCTGGGCCTCTTTCTGTGGGGAGGAGCAAAGAGATTGAGGGGCAGAGGGGGCGATAGTAAACCAAAGTGGCAGCAGAACAGGGATCACTGCTAGTGTTCCCGCAGTCTTCCCACAGCCCACACTTGGCACACAGACAGAGAAAACCAAAGTGCAGCCCCCAAGCCTCCTAGATCCCACCTCCCTCACCCCCCAGGTATGAAGAGTGGCAGAGACAGACCCCACAACTAACTCACCAAAGCCACTCTCTCCCCTGAAGAAAAGAAGTGCTCTGCATCTTCTCCCTTGGTCTGTTGAGACATGGGGAAGAGTACCCAAAAGCCTGATATTGCCATTGTTAAAGCCATGAAGCCATAAAGACCTCACCTACCAACAGAACTGCAGCCCCAACTACATCATTGCAACAGCAACATCTCAGGGGAGGACAGCCCAGGAATTTCACAGAGCTAAAACTTGTAATACAGTGACACCTACTGGAAGAAAAAAGGAATCTCTCAAAACAGACGTTTATTTTTTTCCTTCTTTTCTTCTTTTGAATTTTATTTTCTTTAATTTTTATATTTTGTATTTTTATTTTTTGTGGGTTATTTGATCTTTTGTTTAAAATATTTGTTTTCTATGATTTTACCTTTTTATTTGTCATTATTATTTTAATTTTTATATTTTATTGTACTTTTTAATTTTTATTTTTTATGTTCTTAGTTTTTTTACTGTTTTTAGAGTTCTTAACAATACCACTCTAAAATTACATCAAGGAAGAAGAAATCAGATACCATGGCTACACAGACAGAAACATAATTTAGAACAAAAATGAAAAACTCCAAAAAAATGTTTCAATCACATGGAAACCTTGTAGTTAAACAATAGAAAATTCAAAATTGAAGTCCTAAAAATACTCAATGAGATTAAAGGAAACACCAACGGCAACTTAATTAGCTCAGTAAACAAAACAAACACCTCACCAAGGAGATTGAAACTTTAAAAAAAGAGATGAAGTACTTGATATATAAATTGAAGACTGAGGTAGCAAGTTTAGCTAATAGAACAAGCCAGATAGAGGAAAGAATCAGTGATGTAGAAGACAAGCAACTAGAGATGCTACAGAGAGAAGAGGAGTGAGACTTGTAAATTAAAAAAACAGAAAGCTCTACAAGAATTGTCTGACTCCAACAGAAAGAACATTATAAGAATAATGGGTATATCAGAAGAAGAGAGGGAGAAGGGAATGGAGACCTATTCAAACAAATAATTGATGAGAACTTCCCAAGCTGATGGAAAGGGTTACAGGTTCAAATCCAAGAAGCAAACAGAATGGCAAGTTACTGCAACCCAAACAGACCTACTCCAAGGTATATCTTAATAAAATTGTCAAAAATCAATAACAAAGAAAGAATCTTCAAGGCAGATAAGAAAAAGGAAAACATAACATATAAAGGAAGGCCCATTAAGTTAACAATGAACTTCTCAGCATAAATTCTACAAGCAAGAAAAGAGTGGAACCAAATATTCAAAGTACTGAAAGAGAGAAATTACAGGCCAAGAATACTACAGCCATCAAAGTTAACCTTCAGATATGAAGGGGAAATAAAAACTTTTACAAACATACAGAAGTTGAAGGAATTTATCACCAGAAAACCCCCACTGCAGGAAATACTGAAAGGGGTTATTTGGCCAGACACAAAGAACAAAACAAAAACTACAAGTAAAAGTTCCAACAAAGTCACAATAAAAACAAGGAAAATCTGTGACAACAATAACATAAAAGGGGAGAGGATAAAGATCTGCAGTAACAAAGGAGGATGAAGTACAGAAGCACTCATAAGACAAAGGACTCTTATACATATGAATATTTTTCTCATAAGAACCTAATGGTAAGCACCCACGAAAGAGTCACTGCTGAAACAAACAGCTTAAAAAAAAAAAAAAACAGAGGAAAGAAGTATAAAATGCCAACAAACAGAAACAACTGAGAGAAACACAAAAAAGAATAACTAAGTGAGACACAGAGCTACCAGAAAACAAAATATAAAATGGCTACAGGAAATCATCAAGTGTCAATAATTACCCTAAATGTAAATGGCTAAACTCACCAATAAAGAGATACAGAGTAGCAGACTGGATCAAAAAGCAAAACCTAACCATATGCTGCCTTCAGTGACATATCTAAGATGCAAGGAAAAAGTAGACTCAAAATAAAAGGTTGAAAAAAGATACCTCAAGCAAATAATATCCAAAGAAAAGCAGGTGTAGCCACACTCATATCTGACAACGCTGACTTCAAGACAACAAAGGTAACCAGAGACAAAGATGGATATTTCATAATGGTAAAGGGGACATTATATCAAGAAGACATATACTTCTTAATATATATGCACTAAACGAGGGAGCACCAAAATATATGACATCTACTAACTGATCTAAAAAGAAAAACAGAAAAAAACATAATCATACTTGGAGATTTCAACACACCATTGATGGCTTTAGATAGATCGTCCAAACAGAAAACAAAAGAATAAACATTGCCCTTAAATAACACACTAGACAAAATGGACACAATAGACATTTACAGGACATTTTATATAAAAACATCAGATTATACATTGTTCTCCACTGTGCATGGAACATTCTCAAGGGTAGACCATATATCGGGCCACAAAACTAACATCAACAAATTCAGGAAGATTGAAACTATACCAAGCATATTTCTGACCATAAGGCTTTGAAATTAGAATTCAACTACAAAAAAAGAAGCAAAGAAACCAAAAACAATGGGGAAATTAAACAACATACTTCTAAAAAATGACTAGTCAAAGAAGAAATAAAAGAAGAAATCAAAAGATATATACAGACAAATGAAAGTGACAACATGACATATCAAAATTTATGTGATATAACAAAAGCAGTAATAAGAGAGCTTATCTCATTATAGACTTATATCAAGAAACAAGAGAGATTCCAAGTAAACAACCTAATATCAGACTTTGAAGAACTAGAAAAAGAACAAAGGCTACCCAAAGTCAGCAGAAGAAAGGAAATAGTAAAAATTAGAGCAAAACTAAATGAAATAGAGAACAAAAAATAGAAAAAATAGTACAGTGAATAGCTGGTTCTTTGAAAAGATCAATAAAATCGACAAACCACTGGCTAGACTTACTAGGGGCAAAAGAGAAAGGACTCATATAAATAAAATCCAAAATGAAAGAGGAGAAATTACCACAGCCATCACACATATACAAAGGATCATAATAGAATACTATGAAAGATTATATGATACCAAATTTAACAACCTAGAAGAAATGGATAAATCCTAGAACTATACAATCTTCCTAAACCAAGTCACAAATAAGTGGAAAACCTAAGTAGACCTCTAAGCACAGAGGAAATAGAAATAACTATCAAAACCTCCCCCAAAACAGAAGTCTAGTACCAGATGCTACACTGGTGAATTCTACCAAACATTCAAAGAAGATTTGGTACCTATCCTTCTCAAAGTCTCCCAAAAAATAGAAGAAGAAACAATACTCCCTAACACATTTTATGAGGCCAATATAACCCTGATACAGAAACCTGGCAAGTACAACACAGAAAAAGAAAACTACAGATTAATATCTCTAATAAATACAGATGCAAAAATCGTAAACAAAATACTAGCAAACCCAATGCAACAACACATTAAGACCCTGGCTGGTTGGCTCAGCGGGAGAGCGTTGGCTCGGTGTGTGGAAGTCCTGGGTTCGATTCCCAGCCAGGGCACACAGAAGAAGCACCTATCTGCTTCTCCACCCTCCCCCTCTCCTTCCTATCTGTCTCTCTCTTCCCCTCCCGCAGCCAAGGCTCCACTGGAGCAAAGTTGGCCTGGGCACTGAGGATGGCTCCATGGTCTCTGCCTCAGGCACTAGAATGGCTCCCATTGCAATGAAGCAAGGGCCCAGATAGGAAGATCATCGCCCCCTAGTGGGCTTGCCGGGTGGAACTTGGTGGGTGCATGTGGGAGTCTGAGAAAAAAACAAAAACCAAAAAAACCATATATAATATATATATATATAATATATAAACATATAATATATAAACATATATATATATAATACATCATTATCAAGTGGGATTCCAGGAACAGAAGGATGGTTCAACATATGTAAATTGTTCAATGTAATATATCACATCAACAAAACTAAGAACAAAATCATATAATCCTATAATTAGGAAAGACATTCCATAGGATATAACAGCCCTTTATGCTTAACACGCTCAATAAAATCAGAATAGAAGAAAAGTACCTCAACATAATGAAGTCCACAAATAACAAATCATCAGCTAATATCATACTCAATGGTGAAAAAATGAAGGCTTTTCCTCTAAAATAAGGAACAAGAAAAAGAAATAAAAGGCATTCATATCAGGAAAGAAGTAAAGGTATCATTTTTTTGTAGTTGACATGACTTGTATATAGAAAACCCCAAAGACTCCACCAAAAATCTATTAGAAACAATAAACAAATAAAGTCTCACAATACACAATCAATATATAAAAGTGTATTGCTTTCCTACATGCCAATGATGAAACTTCGGAAAATGAACTTAAAAAAACTATCCTTTTACAATTGCAACAACAAAAATAATAAAATACCAAGGAACAAACTTAACAAAGGATGTGAAGGACCTATACACTGGAAACTACAAAGCATTATTGAAAGAAGTTTTAAAAAACAGTATGAAATTGAAAAATATTCCATGTTCATGAATTAGAAGAATCAACATAGTTAAAATGGCCATTTTATCCCAAAGCAATATAAAAATTTAATGCAATCCCCATCAAAAATCTCAATGTCATTATTTAAATAAATAGAACAAAAAATCACCAGGTTTGTATGGAACCATAAAAATCATGAATAACCAAAGCAATCCTAAGAAAAAAGAATGAAGCCAGAGGTATCACACTACCTTACTACAAATCATACTATAGAACCATGATAATCAAAAGAGCATGGTATTGGCAGAAAAACAGGCACACATACCAATAGAACAGAATCGAGAGTCAAGAAATAAAACTACATATATATGGACAAATTATCTTTGACAAAGGAGCCAAAAACACACAATTGAGAAAAGAAAGCCTCTTCAATAAAGTCCTGGGAAAATTGGGAAACTATGTGCAAAAGAATGAAACTTGACTAGTTTGTACCCTTGCACAAAAATTAATTCAAAATGGATCAAAGACCTAAATATAAAATCTGAAACAATAAATTGCATGGAAGAAAACATAGGTATTAAACTCATGGACCTTGACTGTAGAAAACACTTTATGAATTTGACCCCAAAGGCAAGAGAAGTAAAGGCAAAAATACATGAATGGGACTATATCAAACAAACAAACAAAAAAACTTCTGCACAGCAGAAGAAACTGACAACAAAACAAATAGGCAGCCAATTAAAGGGGAGATATTTACAAACAACAGCTGTGATAAGGGGTTAATATCCAAAATATATAAAGAACTCACAAAGTTCAACAACAAATAAGCAAACAATCCACTTTAAAATTAGAGAGATGACCTGAACAGATACTTCTCCCAAGAAGACATACAAATGGTTAACAGATATATGAAAAGATGTTCATCCTTACTAGCTATTCAATAAATGCAAGTCAAAACTACAATGAAATACCACCTTACACCTGTTAGATTAGCTATTATCAACAAGACAGGTGATAACAAGTGTTGGAGAGGCTGTGGAGAAAAAGGAACCCTCATTCACTGCTGGTGGGAATGTAAAGTAGTACAACCATTATGGAAGAAAGTATGGTGGCTCCACAAAAAATTAAGAATAGAATTACCATATGACCCAGCAAGCCCTCTACTGGGTATCTACCAAAAAAACCTCAAAAACACTGGTACATAAAGACACATGCATCCCCATGTTCAATCGCAGCATTATTCACAATGGCCAAGACATGGAAACAACCAAAATGTCCAATAGCGGGTTAGATAAAAAAGAATTGGTACTTATATACAATGGATATTACTCAGCTATAAAAAAATGATGACATTGCCATTTATGACAACATGAATAAAACTTGAGAACATTATAGTAAGTGAAATAAGTAAATCAATAAAAGGTAAAGATTATATGATTTCTCACATAGGTGGAAAATAAAACTGAGACTCACAGACATAGATAACAGTGAAGTGGTTACCAGGGGGAAGAGAACATGGGGGATGGGGGGAGGGGAAGAAAGTAAAGAGGGACAAATATATAGTGACGGAAAATGATTTGACTTTGGGTGATGGATATACAACATAATCAACAGTTCAAATGCTATAGAAACATTTACCTGAAGCCTATGTACTCTTATTGATCAGTGTTACCCTCTTAAATTTAATTTTTTTAATTTTTATTTTTTTATAGCGAGAGAGATAGAAAGAGAGAGGGACAGAAAGGGACAGAGAGGCAGAAAGGGAGAGAAATGAGAAGCATCAATTCTTCATTGTGGCTCCTTAGTCTCCTTAGTTGTTCATTGATTGCTTTCTCATATGTGCCTTGACCAGCAGGCTACAGCAGAGCGAGTGACCCCTTGCTCAAGACAGCAAGGCTCAAGCCAGCAATCTTGGGGTTCAAGCCAATGATCTTGGGATTCAAGCCAGCGAGCATTGGGCTCAAGCCATTGACCATGAGGTCATATCTATGATCCCACGCTCAAGCCAGCGACCCCGTGATCAAGCTGGTGAGCCTGCGCTCAAGCTATATGAGCCCACACTCAAGCTGGTGACCTTGGAGCTTGAACCTAGGTCCTCTGCCATCCCAGTCCAAAGCTCTATCCACTGTGCCACTGCCTGGTCAGGCTAAATAACAATTTTTAAAAAGCAAGAAGGAGGAGTGAGTTTAAGCCAGGATGCCCAAGGAAGCCACTGAGAGTAAGCACCTGAGACAGAGCTCAAGGCATCCATACCACCACTGTACAGAACTGACCTCTTCTTGCTTTTCCCTGTCTATCCCAGTTGCTCTGTAGCCCTACTCTGCTCCTTGGGCCTGGCCACATGGTTAGCTGCCTGGGGAGGACCTGACATATTTCCCAGTGCCAGAGGTAGGGATGAAGATATATGGACTAGTTGGAGTGTGGCCAAACTGCAGGGCCCAGCTGCAGGGCACAAGCCAAGATGACAGTGTTAGCCTGTGGAGACTGCTGCTATAGCCTCCAGAATACCAGCTGAAGTTTTGTCCTGCTTTGGGGTTTAGTAACTATTTCTAATGCCATTATGCTTTTGTTTGCTTTCATTTCCGTTTTCTTTGTAATAGTGTTAATGGCTGTGGCTGCAAGTGAGGGGGGGGGGCATTGCAAGGGCCAAAAACACACAAACAGTGAATTCAGCAGAATGTGCCCTAGGGTCTCACTCATCTCTTATAGCACACCCTACTCCCATCTCTGGGGCATGAGCACAGCAATCCTTCCCAGAGCTTATTCTCCATGGAAGAGGACCAATAAGAATCCAATTTTATCTTTTTCTCTCCTATCACAACTTCCCTAAACGGTGGTTCATTCCCTCAGCATCAAACTCTCTCTTTGTAAACCAGGACATTCACTTTGTCCTGGGATGCCTTCTCCTTTCATTGGTAATCTTCACCCTGGACAGTCCATCCCATTCCCATGGCCTCAGTTACCATGTATATGCCATAAACTCCACATTTATTTCTCCAGCCCCCAGGTCTCTTCTAAGTCCCAAATCTACATGGTCAACTGCCCTCTTTACTGCTTGCAAGCCCCTAAAATTCCACATGTCCAAAACTGAACTCACCATATCTGTCCATTAATAAACACACTTCTCCAAAAAAAAGGGGGGGAGGGAACCAACTTCTCCTGCACCAGTGTCAATGAATGGCACTATTACCCTTCTAGTTGTCTTACCCAGAAAACTGGGAGTCATCCTGAACTCTGCCTTTTACTTCACCTACCACCCATATCAAATTTATCACCAAGTCTTGTCAATCCTACCTCTTAAATATCTCTCAAATGTTTTTACATCTTTCTTGTCCTGCTACCAATTGTTTAGTTAATATCACCATCAGCTCATTCATACACAACTTAAATAACCTCATAATTTGTTTATCTACTTCAGTATTTACCTCTTGTCCATTCAAGAGACCACCAGGTGGCCACCAGCTTTTCCTTAAAAGCAAATATGATCATGTATCTCTCCTGTTTAAAATTTTCAACGGTGACTTCTGCTTCTAATCATATTGGAGTAAATTTTATCGTACTTTTTCTCCTGACATTAATAAAACCTAGAAAACTGAAAAAAAAAAAGTGAAACTGTTTTTTAGGCATCAGAAAATAAGCAATGCAGGACTGTAATCCCTGAAAAAAAAAGAGAACAAATGAAGTGAACCCTACAATGGTTCTTGGTTTCTGCCTTGGAGGCATTTTATGGATCACAGTGTGGGAAGTGAAACCCAAAAGAGCACAGTGGGTCTCCCTGAGTTAAAGATAAAAATTTAAGGTACTGAGATGTCTGCAACTTGCAGGGTGGAGCTCTGGAAAGAAGGGAGCAACAGAGAAAAAGTTTCAAATATCTGCACAGTGATCCTCTTGGTTGGATTGCTGAATACTAAGCTACAAATACATAAGTGGAAGAGCAAGGCCAAGAACTACCAAGAAACTATAAGCTGAAATTCCCAGAACTCTCACAGATTTGAGAGACATTCAATGTTCTACCTGCCAGAATAGAGAATCCTTTTGAAAATCCAGGGAGTTCAGTAGAAACACCAAGAAACATAATACCTTAGCAGTAGATAAACTAGTCATAGAGGGAAGACAAGATGGTGCTGGAGTAGGCGGATGTACCAACATCCACTTCTCAGAACCAAAGTAGATTACAAACTAATTTTAAGAACTATCATCTGGAAAAACAAACTTTGGACTAAACTAAGAGGACTCTTCAAACAAGGAACACTGAAGAAGCCACACCAAGACTGGTAGGAAAAGCAGAAACGCGGAGAAAGCTGCCCAACTCCCTGGAGCAAACGGCAGCTGGGAGAGACTCACGTGGTGGGAAGTGAGTTTAGCAGAGAGGGCAGGGTCCTGAGCCCCAGGAACAAAGTCCCAGCCTGCAGCCCCAGAGCCTAGAAGAGGCATAAGGACAGTATTTAGCTGGAAACAAGTCAGGATACTGTTTGTGAGAAAGAGTCTGATTTCTCAGACCCAGGATTCTTCTTAAAGGGACTGCATAGAAAACCTCTTTCACAACCACTCACTCGGGGCTCCAGGGAATGGGGAGAGAGGAGAGGACCGGAGTAGCAGGAAGAGAGTGTAATCTAGGAGGCACAGAGAGAAATATTTGGGGAGACAGCCACCCTAACCCCTGGGACAAGTCACTCCCCAAATCTGAAGTGAATATTTCCCCCAGAAACAGCAATACCAGCAAAGGGAAGCAGGACACCAGCCAAACAAGTTCTTCTGTGGCACTCAGAGCAGAATCGCTTAGAAGGAGAAAGCTTTCGGGTCTACAGTAGTGAGTGTTAGGGTCTGAGCTGCATCGCCCCCAACCACACGGCTGAGGGCTCGCTGGAGGGCGGTGGTGGGATGCAGAGAGGCGGTTCTGTGGGCAGGGGTGGAAGCCTGCTGGCCGCCACTGGGCTCACATGTGAGCTCAGTCTTGCCTGGCTGGGGAGGAGTAAGCGTGCAAAAGCGGTCAAACCCAGCTGCCAGCAGCCTGTAATCCAGCCAGTGGGAGGAGGGCAGGAACCCCAGAAGGGGTAGAGACCAGCCCTTGAGCAAGGGCGCAGGAGCACAGCTTTGCCCTGCCCAGGGAACCAAGGCTTGTGGCCTGACTTGGGAGCCGGCTCCTCCTGCGGGGGTGGAGCCAAAAGCCCAGAACAGGTGGAGTTCCGCTACTGAGCTGAGCATGAGCACGCAGTCCTGCCCAGCTGGTAGAGCCAAGGCTAGAAGCCGTTCCACGAGTGGGCTCCTCCTGCAAGGGAGGGGCAAAAACCTGGAAACAAGCAGAGACCCGCAGCTGAGCAAAGGTGCTCACCACTGCCCTCAGGGCCAAGCATAACACCACCCACGGGGGCAGGGCAAAGGCCAAGGCCACCAAGGGTTGTGCACCCAAGCTCGTGATCACAGCCACTCCCATGAAGGAGAGGTGGAAACCACAGCAGCATCACCAGTATGCAGGCACCGGCAACACCCAAACCAAAAGCCCTAGGCAGCAACAGAAGAGGAGGTGGCAGGCCTGCAGACAGACCATACCTAGGGAACAGAGACCATACCCAGTGGATTCCAGTGGCCAAAAGCTTCCTTTACACAGAGAAAATGCGAAGGCAAAGAAATGCTACACAAATGAACCAAGAGAAATCCCCAGAAAAGGACCTAAATGAATCAGATATAATCAAATTACCAGATGCAGAGTTTAAAATAATGATTGTTAGGATGCTCAAAGATATTAGAACAATAGATGGTCATTACGAACACCTAAATAAAGAGATAGCAAATATAAAAAAAAAGACATTGAAATAATAAAAAAGAATCAGTCAGAAATGACAAATACAGTATCTGAAATAAAGAACACAATGGAAGGAATTAAAAGCAGGATGGATGAAGCTGAGAATCAAATCAGCGAGTTAGAGGACATGATAAATAAAGGCACAGAAGCAGAGCAGAAAAAAGAAAAGAGACTCAAAAAGTCTGAGGAAACTCTAAGAGAGCTCTGTGACAACATGAAGAGAAATAACATCCGCATCATAGGGGTTCCTGAAGAAGAAGAGAAAGAACAAGGGATAGAGACTTTGTTCAAGCATATCATAGCTGAAAATTTCCTCAATTAAGGCAGGAAAACATCTCACATGTTCAGGAAGCACAGAGAACTCCATTAAGGAGAAACCCAAAGAAATCAACACCAAGACACATCATAGTTAAAATACCAAAGCTAAATGATAAAGAGAAAATATTAAAAGCTGCTAGAGAAAAAAAGACTATCATTTACAAAGGAGCCCCCATAAGGATGACTTCTGACTTCTCAACAGAAACACTTGAGGGCCAGAAGGGAATGGCAAGAAATATTCAAACTAATGCAGAACAAGAGCCTACAACCAAGACTACTTTATCCAGCAAGGCTATCATTTAAAATTGAAGGAGAAATAAAAAGCTTTACAGACAAAAAAAAACAACAACAACTCAAGGATTTCACTACAACCAAACCAAGGCTGCAAGAAATGCTAAGGGACCTGTTGTAAACAGATCAAAGGAGAAAAAGAATATAGAAAAAGAGGAATACAGTTTTAAAGAATAAAATGGCAATAAACAATTACATATCAATAATAACCTTAAATGTAAATAGATTAAATGATCCGATCAAAAGACATAGGGTAGCTGCATGGATAAGAAAACATGACCCATACATATGCTTTCTACAAGAGACACACTTTAAATCAAAAGATGCACATAGACTGAAGATAAAGGGATGGAAAAAAATATTTCACGCAAATGGAAATGAAAAAGAAAGCTGGGGTAGCAATACTTATATCAGACAAAATGGACTTTAAAACAAAGACTATAGTTAGAGATAAAGAGGGTCACTACATAATGATAAAGGGAGCAATCCAAAAGGAAGATATAACCGTTATAAATATCTATGCACCTAATATAGGAGAACCTAAATATATAAAGCAGACTGTGATGGATTTAAAGGGCGAGATCAACAGCAATACTATAATAGTAGGGGATTTCAATACCCCATTAACATCATTAGATAGATCCTGAAGAAAGAAAATTAACAAAGAAGCAGCAGATTTTTTTTTTTTCTTTCTGAAGCTGGAAACGGGGAGAGACAATCAGACAGACTCCCGCATGCGCCCAACCGGGATCCACCCAGCACGCCCACCAGGGGCGACACTCTGCCCACCAGGGGGCGATGCTGTGCCCCTCTGGGGCGTCGCTCTGCCGCAACCAGAGCCACTCTAGCGCCTGGGGCAGAGGCCAAGGAGCCATCCCCAGTGCCCGGGCCATCTTTGCTCCAATGGAGCCTTGGCTGCGGGAGGGGAAGAGAGAGACAGAGAGGAAGGAGGGGGAGGAGGTGGAGAAGCAAATGGGCACTTCTCCTATGTGCCCTGGCCAGCAATCGAACCCGGGTCCCCCGCACACCAGGCCGACGCTCTACCGCTGAGCCAACCGGCCAGGGCCAACAAACAGCAGATTTAAAGGACGTATTAGATCAACTCAATTTAATAGATATCTTCAGAACCTTTCACCCTAAAACAGCAGAATATACATTCTTTTCAAGCACTCATGGTACATTCTCTAGAATAGACCACATGTTAGGGCACAAAAGTGGTCTCAACAAATTTAAGAAGATTGAAATTATATCGAGCACTTTCTCTGATCACAATGGCATTAAACTAGAAATCAACCACAACAGAAAAACTGAAAAATACTCAAACACTTGGAAACTAAATACCATGTTATTAAATAACGAATGGGTAAACAATGAGATCAAAGAAGAAATTTAAAAATTCCTAGAAACAAACGATAATGAGCATACATTAACTCAAAATTTATGAGACACAGCAAAAGCAGTCCTGAGAGGGAAGTTTATAGCATTACAACCATACCTCAAGAAGCTAGAAAAAGCTCAAATAAACAACTTGACCCTACATCTAAAAGAAGTAGAAAAAGAACAGAAAGTAAAGCCTAAATGTAGTAGAAGGGAGGAAATAATAAAGATCAGAGCAGAAATAAATGACATAGAGGCTAAAGAAACAATACAGAGGATCAATGAAACCAGGAGCTGGTTCTTTGAAAAGGTAAATAAGATCAATGAACCTTTAACCAGACTCACCAAGAAAAAAAAGAGAGAGGACTCAAATAAATAAAATTAGAAACGAGAGTGGAGAAATAACAACTGACACAACAAAAATACAAAATATTGTAAGAAAATACTATGAAGAACTGTACGCCAAAAAACTAGACAACCTAGATGAAATAAACAAATTTCTTGAAACATATAATCTTCCAAAAATTAATCTGGAAGAATCAGAAAACCTAAACAGACCAATTACAACAAATGAGATTGAAACAGTTATCAAAAAACTCCCCAAAAAGAAAAGTCCTGGGCCTGATGGCTTCACAAGTGAACTCTACCAAATATTCAAAGAAGAACTAACTCCTATCCTTCTCAAGCTATTTCAAAAAATTCAAGAGGAAGGAAGACTTCCAAGCTACTTTTATGAGGTGAGCATAATTCTGATTCCAAAGCCAGGCAAAGACAACACACACAAAAAAAAATTAATGGCCAATATCCCTGATGAATTTAGATGAAAAAGTCCTCCACAAAATATTAGCAAACCGGATCCAGCAATATACGAAAAAAATCATACACCATGATCAAGTGGGATTTATTCTTGGGAGGCAAGGCTGGTACAATATTCGCAAATCAATCAATGTGATTCATCACATAAACAAAAGGAAGGAGAAAAACCACATGATAATTTCAATAGATGCAGAAAAAGCATTTGATAAAGTCCAGCACCCATTCATGATCAAAACTTCAGCAAAGTGGGAATACAGGGAACATACCTCAACATGATAAAGGCCATCTATGAAAAACCCACAGCCAATATCATACTCAATGGGCAAAATTAAATGCAATCCCCTTAAGATCAGGAACAAGGCAGGGGTGCCCCCTTTCACCACTCTTATTCAACATACTTCTGGAAGTCCTAGCCACAGCAATCAGGCAAGAAAAAGAAATAAAAGGCATCCAAATGGGAAAAGAAGAAGTAAAACTATCATTATTTGCAGATGATATGATATTGTATATAGAAAATCCTAAAGTTGCAGTCAAAAAACTACTAGACCTGATAAATGAATTTAGCAAGGTGACAGGATATAAAATCAATACTCAGAAATCAGAGGCATCTTTATACACTAACAATGAACTGTCAGAAAGAGAAATTAAGGAATCAATCCCCTTTACCATTGCAACCAAAAAAATAAAGTACCTAGGAATAAATGTAACCAGGGAGATTAAAGACTTGTACTCGGAAAATTATAAAACATTGATAAAAGAAATCAGGGAAGATAGAAACAGGTGAAGGCATATACCGTGCTCATGGTTAGGAAGAATAAACAACAACAAAATGTCTATATTACCCAAAGCAATTTATAAATTCAATGCAATACCGATTAAAATACCAATGACTTACTTCAAAGATATAGAACACATATTCCAAAAATTTATATGGAACCAAAAGAGAACACGAATAGCCTGAGCAATCTTGAAAAGGAAAAATAAAGCGGGAGGTATCACACTTCTGGATATCAAGTTATATTATAAGGCCATTGTACTCAAAACAGCTTGGTATTGGCATAAGAACAGGCATATAGATCAATGGAACAGAACTGAGAACCCAGAAATAAACCCACACTTTTATAGACAACTGATATTTGACAAAGGAGGTAAGAGCATACCATGGAGTAAAGACAGCCTCTTCAATAAATGGTATTGGGAAAATTGGACAGCTACCTGCAAAAAAGTGAAACTAGACCACCAACTTACACCATTCACAAAAATAAACTCAAAATGGATAAAAGACTTAAATGGAAGCCGTAAAACCATAAGCATCTTAGAAGAAAACATAGGCAGTAAGCTCTCTGATATCTGTCGCAGCAATATATTTGCCGATTTGTCTCCACAGGCAAGTGAAATAAAAGACAGGATAAACAAATGGGACTCTATCAAACTAAAAAGCTTCTGCACAGCTAAAGACAATAAGAACAGAATAAAAAGACAAACTACACAATGGGAGACTATATTTGACAATGCGTCTGATAAGGGGTTAATAACCAAAATTTATAAAGAACTTGTAAAACTTAATACCAGGAAGACAAACAATCCAATCAAAAAATGAGCTAAAGAAATGAATAGACACTTCTCCAAAGAGGACATACAGATGGCCAATAGGCATATGAAAAAATGCTCAAAATCACTAATGATTAGAGAAATGCAAATTAAAACCACAATGAGATATCACCTCTCACCAGTCAGAATGGCACTCATCAATAAAACAACACAGAATAAGTGCTGGCAAAGATGTGGAGAAAAGGGAACCCTCCTGCACTGCTGGTGGGAATGCAGACTGGCACAGCCACTGTGGAAAACAGTATGGAGATTCCTCAAGAAATTAAAAATCGAACTGCCTTTTGACCCAGCTATACCACTGTTAGGAATATACCCCAAGAACACCATAGCACTGTTTGAAAAGAAGAAATGCACCCCCATGTTTATGGCAGCATTGTTCACAATAGCAAAGATCTGGAAACAGCCCAAGTGTCTGTCAGAGGACGAATGGGTTAAAAAGCTTTGATATATATATATATAGTATGGAATACTATTCAGCCATAAGAAATGATGACATCGGATCATTTACAACAACATGGATGGACCTTCATAACATTATACTTAGCGAAATAAGTAAATCAGAAAAAAACTATGAACTATATGATTCCATACATAGGTGGGACATAAAAATGAGACTCAGAGACATGGACAACAGTGTTGGAGTTACAGGGTGGGGGGGAGGAGAGGGAGGGGGTTGGGGGAGAGGAGGGGCACAAAGAAAACCAGTTAGAAGGTGACGAAAGACAATTTTTCAATGTCACTGCATTAAAATTAATAAAAAAAAAACTAGTCATAAAATAAATGCTGCTCTAGCCTGACCGGGCTGTCATGCAGTGGATAAAGCTGATGCTATTCAAAATGAATCTCAGAGAAAAAAAATATGCTGATAAAAAGTTAAGTGAATGGCTTGACCAGGCAGTGGCGCAGTGGATAGAGCGTCGGACTGGGATGTGGATGACCCAGGTTCGAGACCCCGAGATTGCCAGTTTGAGCGCGGGCTCATCTGGTTTGAGCAAAAAGCTCACCAGCTTGGACCCAAGGTCGCTGGCTTGAGCAGGTGTTTCTCAGTCTGCTGAAGGCCCGCGGTCAAGGCACATATGAGAAAGCAATCAATGAACAACTAAGGTGTCCCAACGAAAAACTAATGATTGATGCTTCTCATCTTTCTCCATTCCTGTCTGACTGTCCCTGTCTATCCCTCTCTCTGACTCTCTCTCTCTGTCCCTGTAAAAAAAAAAAAAAAAAGTTAAGTGAATGAATGGGTTAAAAAACTGTGGTATAGCCAAACAAAGAAAGGTTATTTATCCATAAAAAATTATGAACTACTGTTATAGCTACCGCATAGATGAACCTTGAAAACATTATGATAAGTGAAAGAAGCCAAACACTAAAGGCCGCAATTTGTATCCTTTTATTTATATGAAATTTCCAGGACAAGCAAAAATGCAGAAACAGAAAGTAGATTAGTGAGTGGTTGCTTAAGGAAGGAAGGGGTAGCTGAAGTGTATAGTGTTTCATTGGAGGTGATGAAAATGTTCTAAATTTGACTGGTGATGGTCGCACATATCTATAAGTATACCAAAAGCCATTCAATTGCACACTTTAAATGAGTAAATTGCATGGCTTTTGAATTATATCTCAATAAAGCTACTGTTTTTTGAAATGTTAAGAGAACCTCAGTGACCTATGTTTAAATATCACACAATCTTACATATGTATAGAGTTCCAGGAGAAGCTGGAGGCAGAAAAATATATTTGAATAAATAATGGCTGAAAAATTGGTAAATCTGATGAAAACTATAAACTAAAGATCCAAGAATCTCAACAAACCTCAAGAACGGTAAAATAAAGAAAACCACATGAAGGTACATCATAATAAATTGCTGAAAACCTCAGTAAAGAGAAATTGTTAACAACAACCCTAGAAAACAGGCACATTGTATACAGGGGCACCAAGTTAAAGATTAACAGAGACTTCTCAACTGAAATGTTTCAAGTCAAAAGAAAATGGAATAACCTCTTTAAAGTATTCAAAGATCTATACTACAACAAATGTTAAGGGAAGTTTTTCAAGCTAAGGAAAATGATATGGGATGGAAACTCAGACTTACAAAAAGCAATGATTAGCATCAGATATTATAAACATCTTTGTAAATATGAAAATACTTGTTTTTACACTTTAAAATTTTTTTAAAAGATGATTGACTACTAAATGCCACTGAATTGTTCACATTAAAATGGTTAAGTTTATGTTCTGTAAATTTCACTTGAGTAAACTTTTTCAAAAAAGATAAATGAATATTTAAATAAAAAATCATAACAGTGTATTTTAGGGTTATAATATATGTAGAAGAAAAACATATTGCAACAAAGGGATTGGAAGGGAGAAATCAAGTATGCTGTTTTTAAGTTCTAAACTGCACATGAAGCTATATAATAGAGTTTGAAGATAGATTGTAAAAAATTAAAAATGCTTGTTTTAAACCCTATAACAACTTCAAAAAAAACACCCTACTTATATCTAGACGACCAATGGTGGAGATAAAATAAAATAGATTTTGCTTATTCCTTGATACTTATCCGTCCAGGAGGTGGAGTTTAATTTCTTTCCCCTTGAGTGTGGGCTGACCTTAGTGATTTTCATATAATGAATAGAATATGAAATAGAAAAAACAGTAGCCTCAAAGTGGAAAATCTGACAGATACCACCTTAAACAAAAAAAATCAGTTATCACCACTAGAAAGACATGCTGATATCATGTACCACCTTCCAACCCTAATGTAATGGGATGACAAGAGCATAACACCTCAGCGATATTCTTTCCAAAATATTATAATTGCAAACTGATGAAGTAAAAATATCTGAGAAACCTAAATTGAGAGACATTCTAGAAAGGACCAGACCAGTACTCTTGAAAACTGTACAGGTCATCAGAAAAACAGAAAAGTCTGAGAAACTGTCATAGCCAGAAGGAATCTAAGGAGACATGACAACTAATTGAAATGTGGTATCCTGGATGGAATCCTGGAATAGAAAAGGCATTAATGGGAGAATCCAAATGAAGTCTATAGTCTAGTTAATCAATGTGAAATTCTTAGTTTTGATAAATATCCTACTATGTATATGTAAGATGTTAACATTAAAGGAAATTAGATAAAAAAATATCTGGAAACACTCTTATTATCTTTGCAGCTCTTCTGTAAATCTAAAATTATTTCCAAAAAAATTTAAAAGAAAATATTCAATCCAAGAACAGGTAGAATAAAAGGGAAAAGTTAGTGAAGTATAGATGGAAAACATTAGAAACAGAGAAATGGATGACTTAAACCTAACCATTTCAGTAACTACATTGAATGTAAACTTAATGTAAAAGCAGTAGAATTAAAAGTCAGAGATCATCCTACTGTATTAAAAATAATATTGGCCTCAACTTTTTTGCTGTGTGTAAGAAACATTTTTTTAATATAAAGGCACAGATAGGTTAAAACTAAAATGATGTATAAAACAATATACTAGGAGTGGCGATTATAATTTCAAAGTAATCTTCAAGAAATAGAATATTACTAAAATAAAAATATTTAGGATTCTGAAGGTAACTCAAGGTGGCTGGTTCTAATGAGTTCAAACTGAACCAGTCACCAGAGGATGGTATCTTTTCAGTGAAGTTCAACTCCAACACCTTCCAGTCTCATGTACCAGCACACTAGCACTATACTGGACTGCACTTTTTATAATCCAACACATGTCTGGAGTGAGGGATTAGATCATCAATTGAAAATGCATGATTTGAACACTAGTCAAGAAAATCTTGTTGGAATGTATGATGTCCCATCCGATGTGTTGATTACAGACAAAAAGTAAATGTGATGGTTATTGGGAGTTGGGATCAGATAAAGTGTGAGATCCCAGATCTCTTTGTAATCCTGGGACTTTTTCTCAGCTTGAAAAGGTATACATCCATCCTCTCAGTGTCTGCAGACAGGCTGATTCTGGACACTGCAGGCCACAGAGTGTCAGTGTGGGACCTATAAAACATGTGCGATGTGCAGCAGTACCAGGAGTCCAGCCTGAAATGCATTTCCAAACAAGCAGGCTTATGTATTGAGTTCTATTGAAGGCCAAGTAGCAGTTGAATACTTGGACCCAACCAAGCCCTGAGGTGCAGAAAATAAAGTATGTCTTCAAGTGTCACAGACTAAGCGAAAATAATATTGAGCAGATTTACCGAGTCAATGTCATTTCCTTTCACAACATCCACAATACATTTGTCACAGGTAGTTCTGATAGATTTGTAAATATTTGGGATCCATTTAACAAAAAGTGACGTGCCAGTTTCATCGGCACCACAACAGCATCACATCACTTGCCTTGAGTAATGATGGGACTACACTTGGGTAAGCATCATCATATGTGTATGAATTTGATGACATGAAACATCCTGAAAATGGTTTCTTTATTCACCAAGTGACAGGTGCAGAAACAAATTATCATTTAATTACTTCATGAAAGAAGTTTTTCTATAGAAAGCTTTGTTTTCATTTTAATGAGTACATGCTGATCCACTAAAGGATGCATTATATTCATTGTGAACATGTTAGTATGTGAATTTCTCTGTTTTCTTTTTGACAGAAAACTTGTCTGTACTCTTTCATGCTGGCACTGTGTAAGATGAAGAGTCCTTATATTCTTGTGAAGTAGTTGGAAGAATTGTTTTCCCCTAGCAACAGAAACGGCCTAGTTGCTTTTTCTGAGCATCTTGAGCTCTTTTGGTAAAATCTGAACCTGTTGTTTCCATGTTGCATAATAAATGAGTGATTTTGAACCCTTAAAAACATTTATAATGACAAAAGGTCACTATATCAAGACAATATAACAATCTTAAATGTGTTATAACCTATTAACAAGCTGCAAAATACATGAAGCCAAAACTGACAGAACTGAAACAAAAAATAGACAAAAATCACAATTATAGTTGGAGAATTTAACAGTTCTCTCTCAAGTAATTGATGAAAAACAAGTAAACAGAAAATCAATATGGGTGTAGAAGACTTGAACAGCACTATCAGTCAACTTGACCTCATTGTTGTGAATAGAAAAATATACCCAATATCTGAAGAATACATGTTATTTTCAGGCACACATGGAACATTCCCTATGACAGACTATATGCTGGGTCATAAAACAAGTCTCAGTGAATTTTAAGGGACTGAAATCATAAAGATCATGTTATCTGACCTCAACAGAATTAAATTAGTTAATAATAACAAAAATATATTAGAAAATTCTTAAATATTTGAAAATTAAATGACACACATTTAAATAACCTATGGGTCAAAGAATAATCAAAAGGGAATTAGAAAGTATTTTTAAATGAAAGAAAATAAAAACATATCAAAATTTGTAAGATGCCACTAAAATAGTATTTAGAGGGAGGTTTATATCACTTGCTACTTATATTAGGAAAGAAGAAAGGGCTCAGATCAATGACATGAGCTTCAGATTTAAGAAGCTAGAAAAAGAAGAGCAAGTTAACCCCAAAGTAAGGAAAGAAAGAAAAAAAGAAAGAAAGAAAGAAAGAAAGAAAGAAAGAAAGAAAGAAAGAAAGAAAGAAAGAATAAAGTTAAGAGCAGAAATCAATGAATAGCAAAAAATAGAGAAATAGATAAAACCAAAAGTTATTGTTCAGAAACATCAATAATATTGATAAACATCTACATAGGTAGAATTAGCATATTGTTTTATTCATTTATTCACACTTTTAATGGGTGTATTATACAGGGTGGAGCAAAAGTAGGTTTGTGGTGGTTTATAAGGAAATAATGATAGTTAATAAATAATAATAAAAGAATAAACTCTGGCCAAGCAGTGGTTCAGTGGATAGAGTGTCAGACTGGGATGCAGAGGACCCAGGTTCACAACCCTGAGATCACCAGCTTAAGTGCGGGCTCATCTGATTTGAGCAAGGCTCACCAGCTTGAACCCAAGGTTGCTGTCTTGAGCAAGGGGTCACTCCATCTGCTGTAGCCCCCTGGTCAAGGCACATATGAGAAAGCAATCAATGAACAACTATAAGGTGCTGCAACAGAGAATTGATGCTTCTCATCTCTCTCCCTTCCTATCTGTCTGTCCCTATCTTCCCCTTTCTCCGTCTCTCTCTGTCTCTGTCACAAAATAATAATAATAAACTCTGTGTTTCACATACACACAACTATAAATCTACTTTTGTCCCACCCTGTATTATCTACAAATTATACTCAAAGAAGGGACACTTCACAAAGAATGACAAATGACTAACAAACACTGAGAAGATGCTCAACATCATTAGTCATCAATGAAATGCAAATTAAAGTCACCATGAGATGCTATTACACCACTAGAAAAGATCAATTAAAAATAAAACAACAACAAGTGAATACAAAGCAATGGAAACTCTCTTAACACTCTTGGTTAGAGTATAAAATTATACAACCACTATGGAATTCAATTTGATAGTTTCTTATAAAATGAAACATAAACCAATGCTTTGGGCCAATAATTTTATGCCTAGATATTTATCCAAGATAAATTATAACATACGCCCACAAAAAGACTTATACAAAAATATTCAGAGAAGACAAATCTTTAACCAGGCTCATTAAGAAAAAACGGAAAGATGACCCAAATAAATAAGATTAGAAATGAAAAAGGAGAAGTAACAACTGATGCCAAAACATACTAAGGATTATAAGAAAATCTCACAAATAACTATATGCTTACAAACTTGACAATATGGAAAAATGAATAAATTCCTAGAAATATACAATCTTCCAAAACTGAATCAGGATAAATCAGAGAATCTGGATAGACAGATTACAGCTAGTGAAATTGAAGCATTAAAAAAAAAAAAACTCAAGTAGAGGGAAGACTACCAAACTCATTTTATGAGGCCAACATTATCTTAATTCTAAAACCCAATAAAGAAGTTACAAAGAAAGCTATAGGCCAACATCCCTGATATTTTAGCATAGATGTTAACACCCTCAATAAATTAATAGAAAATTGGATCCAGCAATGTACTAAAAAGATCATACAAGACGATCAAGTAGAATTTATTCCAGGGATGCAAGGTTGGTACAATATCTGCAAATCAATAAATATGATACACCTCATAAACAGAATAAAGGATAAAAGTCACATGATTATATTGCAAGATGCAGATAAAAGCATTGGATAAAATCCAGTACCCACTTCTGATAAAAACTCTCAGCAAAGTGAGAATAGAAGGAATATATCTCAACATAATAAAAGCTATGTATGACAAACCCACAAACAAAATCATACTCAATGGGGAAAAACTACAAGCATTTCCCTTAAGATCAGGAATATAACAAAGATATTTGCTTTCACCACTGTTATTCAACATAGTACTGAAAGCTCTAGTCAAAAAGTAGACAAAAAAAGAAATAAAAGGCATTCAAATTGAAAAGGAAGAAGTGAAACTGTCATTATATGCAGATAGCATGATACTGTATATAATATGATACTGTATATAATAAAAACCTTTAAGATTCCACCAAAAACTGATAAATGAATTCAGTAAAGTGGCCCTGGATGGTTGGCTCAGTGGTAGAGCGTAAGCCTGGCATGTGGATGTACTGGGCTTGATTCATGGTCAGGGGACACAGAAGAAGTGACCATCTGCTTTTCCACCACTACCTCTCTGTTCTCTCTCTATATCTATCTCTTCTCCTCCTATATCCATGGCTTAAATGGTTCAAGCAAGTTGGCCCCAGGTGCTGAGGATGGCTTCATGTACTCACCTCAAGTGCTAAAGTAGCTCGGTTGCTGAGCAACAGAGCAATGGCCCCGGACGGGCAGAGCATCACGCCATACGGAGCTTGCTTGGTGGATCCTGGTTGGGGTGCATGTGGGAGTCGGTCTGTCTGCCTCCCCAACTTCTCACTTAAGGAAAAAAGAAAAGAATTCAGTAAAGTAGCAAGATAGAAAATAAATATACAGAAATCAGTTCCATTTGTATATATCAATAATGAACTATCAGAAAAAGAAACTGAAAAAAATTCCATTTACAATTGTATCAATAAATAAATACATGCATACATATGTAGATACTTGGGAATAAAATTAACTAAGTTATGTAAAATACTTGTACTTGGAAAATTATAAGACATCGAAGAAAGAAATTAAAGAAGATACAAAAACATGGAAGTTTATAACATGTTCATAGATAGAAGAAATTAACATAATTAAAATGTCAATACTACTAGAAGCAATCTATAAATTCAATGCAATTCTTATCAAGATACTAATGGCTACCTGACCAGGCGGTGGCACAGTGGATAGAGCATCAGCCTGGGATGCAGAGGACCCAGGTTTGGAACCCCAAGCTTATAAGCTTGAGCACAGGCTCATCCAGCTTGAGCATGGTCTCACCAGCTTGAGTGCACGGTCACTGGCTTGAGAATGGGATCATAGCCATGACCTCATGGTCACTGGCTTAAGCCCAAAGGTCGCTGGCTTGAAGCTGAAGGTTGCTGGCTTGAATCTGAGATCACTGGCTTAAGCAAGGGGTCACTGGCTTGGCTGGAGCCCCCCAGTCAAATCACATATGAGAAAGCAATCAATGAGCAACTAAGGTGCTGCAACAAAGAGTTAATGCTTCTCATCTCTCTCCCTTCCTGTCTATCTGTCCCCATCTGTTTCTCTCTCCCTCTCTCTCTCCCTCTCTCTCTCTCTCTCTCTCTCTCACACACACACACACACAGAGAGAGAGAGAGAGAGAGAGAGGGAGAGAGAGAGAGAAGATACCAATGGCCTTTTCCACAGATCTAGAACAAATATTCCAAAAATTTATGTGGAACTACAACAGACCCCAAATAGCCAAAGCAATCTTAAGAAAGAAGAACAAAGTTGGGGAATCAGGACATCAAACTATACTACAAAGCCATAATATTCAAAACAGCATGGCATTAGTATAAAAACAGATATATAGATAAATGGAACAGAATAGAGAGCCAGAAGTAAACTGAGACCTTTATAGTCAATTAATATTTGACCAAGAGGCAAAAACATACAAGGGGATAAAAACCATCTAGTCAATAAATAGTATTGGGAAAATTGGACAGATACTTTAAAAAAGAAAATAAAGCTTGATGACCTTCTTATACCAGACACAAGAGTAAATACAAAAAAGATTAAAGACTTAAATTTTAGTCTCGAAAACAAATAAACAAACAAAATATCCTAGAAGAAAACATAGGCAGTAAAATCTAGAACATATCACGTAGCAATATTTTTTTTCTGATATATCACCTTGGGCAAGGGAAACAAAAGAAAAAAACTTTAAATGGGGTTACATAAAACTAAAATGTACAGCAAAGGAGACAATCGACAAAATGAAATGTCAACCCACTGAATGAGAGAACATATTTGCCAATGATACATCTGATAAGAGGTTAATATCCAAAATTTATAAGGACCTTATAAAACCCAACACCCCCAAAAAGTTAAATTAAGAAATGGGCAAAGGACCTGAATAGACACTTTTCCAAAGAGAACATAAAGATGGCCAATAGACATATGAAAATATGCTCAATATTACTAATCATCAGAGAAACAAAAATTAAATCCACAATGAGATAGCACCTCACTCTTTTCAGAATGGCTATCATCAATAAATCAGCAAACAACTAGTGTTGGCAAGAATGTGGAGAAGAAAGAACCCTCACACACTGTTGATGGTAATGCAGATTAACATAGCCACTGTTGAAAACAGTATGGAGTTACCTCAAAATATTAAAAATGGAACTGCCTTATGACCCAGTGATTCTACTTCTGAGAATATATCTGAAGGAACTGAAACACAAATTCAAAAGAATATATGCACCCCTGTGTTCATTACAGCATTATTTACCATAGATAAGATTTGGAAACAGCACAGGTGTCCATCAAAAGATGAGTGGATAAAAAGCTGTGGTACATTTACACACTGGAATACCACTTGACCATTAAAAAAGAAGGAAATCTTACCGTTTGTGACAGCATGAGTGGACCTGGAGAGCATTATGTTGTGAAATAATCCAGTAAGAGAAAAACAAGTACTAAGTGATTTCACTCATATGTGGAATCTAATGAACAAAATAAACTAACAACCAAAATAGAAACAGACTCATAGATACAGGGAACAGACTGAGAGCTGTTAGAAGGGAGGGTGGTTGATGTGCTGGGTGAAAAGGTAAAGGAATTAAGAAAAAAAACCTTATACACACAGACAACAAGGTGGTGATTGCCAGAGGGAAATGGGGGTGGAGGGGTGTAAAAGAGGGTATAGGAGAGATAAATGGTAATGGAAGGAGACTTGACCTGAGGAAGGTGAACACACAATACAATATACAAATGATGGATTATAGAATTATACACCTGAAACCTATATCATTTTATTAACCAATACCATTCTCAATAAATTCAATAAAGAAAATATTAAAACTGAAACTAGAAATAGCCTAGGTACCCAGCAACAAGTGAAGAGATAAACAAATTGTGGTACAACCAAACAATGGAACAATGGTACATCAATGCTATCTATGGTCTATCACTGTACATTATCATTTGTGCCTATATACAAAATACACAATTGTATTTTAATATAATGGATAATAAACAATAAAGAAACTACTGATACGTGCTATAACATAGAAAATCAAAAAAGCAGTATACTATTGAAAGTAGCCAAACACAAATGTCTAGTTACTGTATGATTCCATTTATTTGAAATTCTGGAATAGATAAAAACTAACCTATAGTGACAGAAAGCAAGACAGTGATAGGTGCCTGACCAGGCGGTGGCGCAGTGGATAGAGCGTCGGACTGGGATGCCGAGGACCCAGGTTCCAGACATCGAGGTCGCCAGCTTGAGCACGGGCACTCCATTCCTGTCTGTCTGTCCCTGTCTATCCCTCTCTCTGACTCACTCTCTGTCTCTGTAAAAACAAACAAACAAACAAACAAAAAAAAAAAAAAAACAGTGATAGGTAAGGGTAGGGAATGGGAGTGAGGTTGATTGTAAAGGTCTTTAAGAAAACATTTTGCCATGATGAAATATCAATAGTGGTTTTACATAGACAGCTACTCTAAGGGAGCTCAGAGCCAGAGAAAATACCTTTTGTGCAGCCCTTGTCTACAAGTACTATTTGAATCATCCAAAATCAGTGTGTCAGTATCATTTTGGTTACCTAATTTCATGCAGTTGTGTCAAAGAAAAACTGCATTGGCTAGTGGAGCAATCCGGTTGCCATGTTGCCTTCCTCCAACCAGGTCCCAGCCATGAGTCTCATAGATGATACCATATGTGAAAATCCTGGAATTCCTTGGGACATCTGGTTAGCCCCAAGCAAGGGAGGTGTCTAAAGACTCAAGAGTGCTTTGAAGGGAGAAACATGAATCTGGGCCTGTGTCAAACTGGGATTCATTTTAGCAGGCCACCCTGATGATAATGCTGGCCCTGGCTGCCTCCAAAAACTACAGGGGAACATTGAAAATTTTAAGGAAAGTGCTGCAAAGCATAGGTCCCAACCCTTGAAATGCAGAGCAATGGGCATTTGCTAAGTGATACTGGCTACCTGAGTATATATATTTGTCAAATCTCACTGAACTGTGCACTTAAAATTGGTACATTTTGTTGTATATAAATTATGCCTCAATAATATTGAGAATAATTATTAACAATTAAAAGATCCTCTATATCAGATTTCCAGGGCCACTCTGCCTGGACACACTGGGAAATCCTTATCTGTTGGTTCTCAATTACCTATAAGGCAAGGGTAGTCAACCTTTTTATACCTACCATCCACTTTTGTATCTCTGTTAGTAGTAAAATTTTCTAACCGCCCACAGGTTCCACAGTAATGGTGATTGATAAAGTAGGGAAGTAACTTTACTTTATAAAATTTATAAAGCAGAGTTACAGAAAGTTAAAGCATATAATATTAATTACTTACCAAGTACTTTATGTCGAATTTTCACTAAGTTTGGCAGAATAAATCTTTATAAAACAACTTACTATCGTTAAATCTATCTTTTTATTTATACTTTGGTTGCTCCACTACTGCCCACCATGGAAGCTGGAACGCCCACTAGTGGACGGTAGGGACCAGGTTGACTACCACTGCTATAAGGTCACACCCATGTTGGCATGCAATGCACTTCCTAACTCAGCTCTCACCTACCCTTTCATCCTCAGCTCCTGACTACGCTGCAGACACAATAGACTTTGAATCAATCCCAGTCTTGTGCCTCTACTTATTAGGTTTCCTCTAACTTAAATGTCCTTCTACAGATATACCTTCTCCATCCAAGAAATTTCTACATATCTTTCAGGGTCCATCTGGTATGTCACTTTTTTTCTGTGTAGCCTTTCTCGACTCCTAAATTTGGAAGATCCCTCCTCAGTACCCTTATGAGTCTAGGGATACATTTTTCATGACTGACACTTGTCATTAGTGGACTGTTGGTACCTGTCCTAGGGTTTTCTCCCATATCAAATTATAGATTTCTCCAGGGCAAGGACCATATCTTCTTCAACCCAGCACCTAGTGCAGTGCCTGGTACATAATAGGCTCTCAATATGAGCTATTGAATGCATGAATGGATCAATGAGCAAATGATTTAATCTGTATCCCTTTTGTAACTCTTCAGTTGGAACCTTCACTGGACAGTGGTTTCACCACAAAGCAAAACATTTTAAGAGCTGACCCAACACAAAGAGGAGGAATACTTGGCCAAGGGTCCATTTCAGTGCCTCAGATTATGTCACTGATATATTTTAGCTTATCCGGGACCTGTATTTGTGATATGGCCAAGGTTAGGCCTCAATCTGTGGCCAACATTAGGAGTTATATACCTAGTGTTATCAACATCAGCACCACTACCCTTCAAAGGTCACTTATTATATGCCAAATGTTGATATAAACAGTTTTGGATATTACCTTATTCAATCTGCACAATAACCCTAGAAGAAAGGTGATTTGGGTTGAATCAATATGAAACTGACAATATTTAACCTTTTTTAAAATTAATTTTAATGGGATGACATTGATAAATCAGGGTACATATGTTCAGAGAAAACATCACCAGGTTATTTTGATATTTGATTATGCTGCATTGCCATCACCCAAAGTCCAATTGTCTTCCATCACCTTCTAACTGGTTTTCTTTGTGCCCCTCCCCTCCCCCAACCCCCTCACTCCCCCCGCCCAATCTCCGTACTCTTATCCATGTCTCTGAGTCTCATTTTTATGTCTCACCTATATATGGGATCATATAGTTCTTAGTATTTTCTGATTTACTTATTTCACTCCGTATAATGTTATCAAGGTCCATCCATGTTATTGTAAATGATCCGATGTCATCATTACTTATGGCTGAATAGTATTCCATAGTATATATGTACCAAAGCTTTTTAATCCACTCATCCACTGACGGACACTTGGGCTGTTTCCAGATCTTCCCTATTGTTAACAGTGCTGCCATAAACATGGGGGTATATTTCTTCTTTTCAAACAGTGCCATGGTGTTCTTGGGGTATATTCCTAAAAGTGGGATAGCTGGGTCAAAAAAAAGGCAGTTCGATTTTTAATTTTTTGAGGAATCTCCATACTGTTTTCCACAGTGGATGCACCAGTCTGCATTCCCACCAGCAGTGCAGGAGGGTTCCCTTTTCTCCACATCCTCGCCAGCACTTGTTCTGTGTTGTTTTGTTGATGAGCGCCATTCTGACTGGTGTGAGGTGATATCTCATTGTGGTTTTAATTTGCATTTCTCTAATCATTAGTGATGTTGAGCATTTTTTCATATGCCTACTGGCCATCTGTATATCCTCTTTGCAGAAGTGTCTATTCATTTCTTTTGCCCATTTTTGGATTGGGTTGTTTGTCTTCCTGGTATTACGTTTTACAAGTTCTTTATAAATTTTGTTTATTAACCCCTTATCAGATGTATTGTCGAATATGTTCTCCCATTGTGTAGTTTTTCTTTTTATTCTGTTCTTATTGTCTTTAGCTGTGCAAAAGCTTTTTAATTTGATATAGTCCCATTTGTTTATCCTGTCTTTTATTTCACTTGCCCGTGGAGATAAATCGGCAAATATATTGCTGCGAGAGATGTCAGAGAGTTTACTGCCTATGTTTTCTTCTAAGATGCTTATGGTTTTACGGCTTCCATTTAAGTCTTTTATCCATTTTGAGTTTATTTTTGTGAATGGTGTAAGTTGGTGATCTAGTTTCATTTTTTTTGCAGGTAACTGTCCAATTGTCCCAACACCATTTGTTGATGAGGCTGTCTTTACTCCATGGTATGCTCTTACCTCCTTTGTCAAATATCAGTTGTCCATAAAGGTGTGGGTTTATTTCTGTGTTCTCTGTTCTGTTCCATTGATCTATATGCCTGTTCTTATGCCAATACCAGGCTGCTTTGAATACAATGGTCTTGTAGTATAACTTGATATCCAAAAGTGTGATACCTCCCGCTTTATTCTTCCTTTTCAAGATTGCTGGGGCTATTTGTATTCTATTT
The DNA here is from genome assembly GCF_036850995.1 of Saccopteryx leptura. NCBI lineage: Eukaryota > Metazoa > Chordata > Mammalia > Chiroptera > Emballonuridae > Saccopteryx > Saccopteryx leptura. The sequence continues at coordinate 124,424,550 of NC_089516.1, forward strand.
TGGTTCCATATAAATTGTTGGAATATGTGTTCTATATCTTTGAAATATGTCATTGGTATTTTAATTGGTATTGCATTGAATTTATAAATTGCTTTGGGTAATATAGACATTTTAATGATGTTTATTCTTCCTAACCATGAGCACGGTATATGCTTCCACTTGTTTGTATCTTCCCTGATTTCTTTTATCAATGTTTTATAATTTTCCAAGTACAAGTCTTTATTCTCCCTAGTTAAATTGATTCCTAGGTACTTTATTTTTTTGGTTGCAATGGTGAAGGGGATTGCTTCCTTAATTTCTCTTTTTGACAGTTCATTGTTAGTGTATAAAAATGCCTCTGATTTCTGAGTATTAATTTTATATCCTGCCACCTTGCTGAATTCATTTATCAGGTTCAGTAGTTTTTTGACTGAGACTTTAGGGACTTCTACAATGTGTCTGTAAGGTCATGGTGCACTTTTGACCAGTCAAAGGAAAGCAACAAAAGATGAGAGAAATGTGAAATCTGCACCAAATAAAAGGAAAACCCTCCCAGTTTCTGTAGGATGATGTGGCATCATGTGCGCATGTGCAGATGATGATGTAACACTGTGTATACAGCGGATCAGCCTACAGCCATGCCAGTCAAGATGTGGACGGGGAGAGACAAGATGGCGCTGGAGTAGGCGGACGTACCAACATCTACCTCCCAGAACCAAAGTGGATTACAAACTAATTTTATGAACTATCATCTGGAAAAACCAACTTTGGACTAAACTAAGAGGACTCTTCAACCAAGGAACGTTGAAGAAGCCACACAGAGACTGGTATGAAAAGCGGAAACGGGGAAACGCGGAGAGGGCTGCCCAGCTCCCCGGAGTGAACGGCAGCAGGGAGAGACTCGCGTGGCAGAAAGTGAGTTTAGCAGAGAGGGAAGGGTCCTGAGCCCCAGGAACAAAGCCCCAGCCTGCAGCCCCAGAGCCCAGAAGAGGCATAAGGACAGTATTTAGCTGGAAACAAGTCGGTATACTGTTTTTTAGAAAGAGTCTGATTTCTCAGACCCAGGATCCTTCTTAAAGGGACCGCGCAGAACATCTCTCATAATCACCCACCTGGGGCTCCTGGGGATGGGGGGAGAGAGGAGAGGACCAGAGTAACAGGAAGAGAGTGTAATTTAAGAGGCACAGGGAGAAGCATTTTGGGAGATAGCCACCCTAACCCCTGGGACGAGTCACTCCCCAAAGCTGAAGGGAATATTTCCCCCGGAAACAGCAATACCAGCAAAGGGAAGCAGGAGAGCAGCCAAACAAGTTCCCCCGCAGCATTCAGAGCAGAGTCGCATAGAAGGAGGGAGCTTTTGGGTCTACAGTAGTGAGTCTTAGGGTCCGAGCTGCAACGCCCCCACCCATGCGGCTGAGGGCACGCCGGAGGGCGGGCGGCAGTGGGAGACAAAAGTGAGGTTCTGCTGGCAGGGGCAGAAGCCAGCTGGCCACCACTGGGCTCAGGTGTGAGCTCAATCTTGCCCGGCTGGGGAGAAGGGGGCGTGCAAAAGCGGTCAAGCTCAGCTGCCAGCAGCCTGTAATCCAGTCTGCGGGGAAAAGGGCGGGAACCCTGGAAAGGGTGGAGACCAGCCCCTGAGCAAGGGCAGAGGAGCAAAGCCTTGCCCCGCCCATGCAACCCAGGCTTGCAGTCTGACTTGGTAGCCGGACCCTCCCACGGGGGTGGAGCCAAAAGCCCAGTAGAGGCAGAGTTCCACTACTGAGCTGAGCTTTGGAATGCAGCCCTGCCCAGCAGTAGAGCCAAGGCTAGCAGACGTTCCTTGAGTGGGCTCCTCCTGTAAGGGCAGGGCGAAAGCCCAGAAACAGGCGGAGACCCGCAGCCGAGCAAAGGTGCTCGCCAGTGCCCTGAGGACTGAGCATAATGTCACACACGGGGGTGGGGCAAAGGCCAAGGCCACCAATGCTTGTGCACCCGAGCACGTGATCACAGCCACTCCTGTGAAGAGAAAATGTGGAGGCAGAGAAATACAACACAAATAAACCAAGAGAAATCCCCAGAAAAGGACCTAAGTGAATCAGATATAACCAAATTACCAGATGCAGAGTTTAAAATAACGATTGTTAGGAGGCTCAAAGATATCAGAACAACCATAGATGGCCATTACGAAAACCTAAATAAAGAGATAACAAGTATAAAAAAGGACATTGAAATAATAAAAAAGAATCAGTCAGAAATGACAAATACAATATCTGAAATAAAGAATACAATGGAAGGAATTAAAAGCAGGATGGATGAAGCAGAGAATCGAATCAGTGAGTTAGAGGACACGATAAATAAAGGCACGGAAGCAGAGCAGAAAAAAGAAAAGAGACTCAAAAAGTCTGCGTAAACTCTAAGAGAGCTCTGTGACAACATGGAGAGAAATAACATCCGCATCATAGGGGTTCCTGAAGAAGAAGAGAAAGAACAAGGGATAGAGACTTTGTTCAAACATATTATAGCGGAAAACTTCCCCCAATTAAGGCAGGAAAACATTACACATGTTCAGGAAGCACAGAAAACTCCATTAAGGAGAAACCCAAAGAAACCAACACCAAGACACATCATAATTAAAATACCAAAGCTAAATGATAAAGAGAAAATATTAAAAGCTGCTAGAGAAAAAAAGACTATCACCTACAAAGGAGCCCCCATAAGGATGACTTCTGACTTCTCAACAGAAACACTTGAGGCCAGAAGGGAATGGCAAGAAATATTCAAAGTAATGCAGAGCAAGAACCTACAACCAAGGCTCCTTTATCCAGCAAGTCTATCATTTAAAATTGAAGGTGAAATAAAAAGCTTTACAGACAAAAAAACCTCAAGGAATTCACTGCAACCAAACCAAGGCTGCAAGAAATGCTAAGGGACCTGTTGTAAACAGATCAAAGGAAAAAAAGAATATAGCAAAAGAGGAATACAGTTTCAAAGAAAAAAAATGGTAATAAACAATTATATATCAGTAATAACCTTACATGTTAATGGATTAAATGATCCGATCAGGAGACATAGGGTAACTGCATGGAAAAGAAAACAGGACCCATACATATGCTGTCTACAAGAGACACACCTTAAATCAAAAGATGCACACAGGCTGAAGATAAAAGGATGGAAAAATAATTCACGCAAATGGAAATGAAAGAAAAGCTGGGGTAGCAATACTTATATCAGACAAAATGGACTTTAAAACCAAGACCATAGTTAGAGATAAAGAAGGTTACTACATAATGATAAAGGGAGCAATCCAAAAGGAAGATATAACCATTATAAATATCTACGCACCTAATATAGGAGCACGTAAATATATAAAGCAGACTTTGATGGACTTAAAGGGCGAGATCAACAGCAATACTATAATAGTAGGGGATTTCAACACCCCATTAACATCATTAGATAGATCCTCAAGAAAGAAAATCAACAAAGAAACAGCAGACTTAAAGGACATATTAGATCAACTGGATTTAATAGATATCTTCAGAACCTTTCACCCTAAAACAGCAGAATATACATTCTTTTCAAGCGCTCATGGTACATTCTCTAGAATAGACCACATGTTAGGGCATAAAAGTGGTCTCAACAAATTTAAGAAGATTGAAATCATATCAAGCACTTTCTCTGATCACAATGGCATTAAACTAGAAATTAACCACAATAGAAAAATGGAAAAACATTCAAACACTTTGGAAACTAAATAGAACGTTATTAAATAACGAATGGGTTAACAATGAGATCAAAGAAGAAATTAAAAAATTCCTAGAAACAAACAATAATGAGCATATATCACCTCAAAATTTATGGGACACAGCAAAAGCAGTCCTGAGAGGGAAGTTTATAGCATTACAGGTATACCTCAAGAAGCTAGAAAAAGCTCAAATAAACAACTTAACCCTGCATCTAAAAGAACTAGAAAAAGAACAGGAAGTAAAGCCCAGAGCTAGTAGAAGGAAGGAAATAATAAAGATCAGAGCAGAAATAAATGACATAGAGGCTAAAGAAACAATATAGAGGATCAATGAATCCAGGAGCTGGTTCTT